>NW_027470322.1:0-39815 GCF_051020765.1 Lasioglossum baleicum
TACCAATTCGCCATAAAGTCATTCATTTTACCGAATACCTTACCTTCCGTGATGCTAACCCGCCGTATCGAGAGTACAGCTACGTGTTTAAGGAAATACATTAGTATACAATTTTGTGACGACTCCTTAAATTCATGTATGAATAAGAAGATCGAGGGTCGAACGGTTAAAGGACGGTCTCACCTTCTGTGCGAGGCGAACCGCTAAGTCAATGGCTTCAACTACCCTGTGATTCCTAGAGTCAAACAATTCATTAGTGGAGTAAATCCGCTGAATTATAAAGGCAAATGACACCATAATTCAAGGTATGAGTATTAAGGTAGAGAGTCACACTGTGGAAGACCATTATCAATTGGTATATAGTCTCTCTTTATACCGAAGTCCTTGCCATCGGAGAATATAACTCGCTGCATCGAAATAATAATTTCGAGTCCAAGGAAAGGAATTAGTTTACATTTTAGAGACGTACAACTTAATTTCATGTACGAATTAGAACAGCGAGCGTCAAACCATTGCTCATCGTTACTACCATCTTAGAGAACCGAATTCCTAGATCAATAGCTACAACAATAAATTGATTTCGAAGGTCAAAGAACGTATTCTGGGAGTTAATCCGCTTTACACTACTGCCAACGGTCACCTAAATTCACGGTATGAATATTAAGATTCAGAGCCCAAACCATTGTAGAGCTTTACCTATTGATGTAAAGTCAAACTTTTTACAGAAAGCCATACGTGCCGTGAACCAAACCCGCCGTATCGAGAGTATAACTTTGTGCTCAATGAGACACATTAGCTTTCATTTAGCAACGGGCACCCTACTTTCATATATGGATTGAAAGGTCGAGAGCGGTTAGAGAACGTTACCACATCCTTTGGGATTCGAATGGCTATGTCCGTAGCTTCACGTATCCTGGGATTCCGCGAGGCAAGCTAGCTACTCCGGGAGTAGATGCCCCTTATACTATTGGCAATAAACACCTGAATTCTCGGAGTGAATATTACAGAAGACTACCATGCAGTTGTAGAGCGTTACCTAATTGTATAAAGTTTTACGTTTTACAGAAGATCTAACCGTCCGAGACGCTAACCCTCTATAGCCGGGGTATTACTTCGTATTCAGTGAATCAAATTAGTGAAGCAAATTAGTGAAGCAATTAGCCAAGTCGATGGCTTCATCCATTCCAAGGTTACAAGAGTCAAATTAGGTATACCGGGAGTAAATCCGCAGAACAGTTTTGCAATAAACACTTTAATTCACGGTATGGATATTAAAGTAGAGAGTCAAACCTTTGGCGAAAGTTACGTATACGTATGAAGTTATTCTTCTTACCGAATGCCTTACGGTAAGAGAACAGTATCCGCTGTAGCCAGTGTTTTACTTAATCTTCACGGAAACAAGTCAGTAGATATTGTAGTAGAAGCACACCATATTTTCATGCATCAACAGAATTATCGAGAATTAACGATCGTTCTCGAACGGATTGACCTCCGATCTCCTTATTCCTAATGAAGTTATGGTCACTGTCACCAAAATGTTTACTAATGTGTATTCCTAAATACGTAACTATACTCCCGATACTGCGGGTTATCTTCTTCGACGGTAAGGCCTTGCGTAAAGAATTTGACTTTGTATCAGTTGGCAACGCTCGCAAAACGCTTGACGCTCTACGGTCATATTCACACTGTGATATACGGTGTCAATTGCCAATACTCTTTAGCGGACTTACTCGGGCAATACCAGGTTTGCCTTTAGAAATCACAGGATAAGTAGAGCTATTGACTAAGCGCCCGAAGCTCAAAGTTAGTGGTAACATTCGCGAACGGTTTGACCACGATCCACTAATTCATACATGAAGTTAAAGTATGCGTGTGTCAAAGTGTCTACAAATTTGTTTCCCTTAGCACGAAGTTATACCAATGATAGAGCGGATAATGTTCTCGGAAGGCAAGGTATCCGGTAAGGAGTATGACGTTATACCAATAGGTAACGATCTCAAACAGTTTGGCGAAATACTTTAATATACAAACTGCGAATTAAGGCATCCATTGCCCCGACGGCTCAGGGAGTTACGCCGCGGTTACCAGATTTGACTCTCAGTATCACAGGATAGGTGGACCTCTTGACCTATCTGTTCGACTCACGATGAAGGTGGTAACTTTCTAGAGCAGTGTGCAATCGGATCACCTAATTCATACATGAAGGTCAGGTAGCGTCACTAAACTGTGTACTAATGTGTTTCCTTAACCACGAAGCTGTACTCTCGATTCGGCGGGTTAGCATCACGGAAGGTAAGGTATTCGGTAAAATGAATGACTTTATGCGAATTGGTAATGTTCTCCAACTGTTTGCGTCAGTCCACTAAAATTCAAGCCCTGAATTCAGGTGTCAATTTCCAATAGTACAGAGCCGATTCTCTCCAGGAATACCTGTACGTCTTTCGGAAACACAGGATATGTGAAGATATTGACTTCGCTGTTCGATTATCATAGCAGGTTGTTACGGTCCCGAAATGTTTTACACTCTACCTTCTAATTCATAAATGAAACGTAGATGCCGGCACTAAAATGAATACGAATGTGTTTCTCGAATCACGACGTTATACTACTGATATAGCGGTATAGCTTTTCGGAAGATTAGGTCTTCGGTAGAACTTTTGCCTTTATACCAAACGGTAACGTTCTCAAACGGTTTGACGCAGTATTTTAGTATTCGAACCGTGAAATGGGGTGACTATTGTCTATACTATTCTGCGGATTTACTCCAGGAATACGTGGTTTGTTCATTGGAATCACAGATGGGGTGTAGCTATTGACTTAGCCGTTCCAATCTCAAAGAATGCGGTAAGGTTCTTGCAATGATTGACCCTCGATCTTCTAATTCATACATGAATTCAAGGTACCCGTACACTGAAATGAATACTAATATCTTTCTCCGAACACTAACTTATACTCTCGACGAAGCTCGTGATGTACGCGGAAAATAAGGCCTTCGGAAAAACGATTGACTTCAGACCAATTCGTAACGTTCCCAAGCATTTTGACGATCTGCTGCAATATTCACACCGCGAATCGTGGTGTCTATTTCGAAACCGCGTCATAGGACTTTCTTCCGGAATACCTGGATTGTCTCTGCAAACCACAGGATAGGTGAAGCTGTTGACTTAGCTGTTCGGCTCTCACAGAAGGTGGTAACGGCCTCGAAAGGTTTGACCCTCTATATTCCTATTGCTACATGCAGTTAACGTGTCCCTCTGGTTAAGTGTCTACTAAGTTATTTCCTTGTACGCTATGCAAGACACCTGCTGCAGCGGGTTAGGCTCTCGGAGGGTGTGGTATCCTGTACAAAAGCTGACCATATACCAGTAGATACCGTACCACGATGGTTCGAGTCCCTATAATACTATTTATAACGTAAACTAAGGTGTCAATTGCCAATACTGTACTGCGGATTAAATCTCGGAGAACCTGGTTCGTCTATCGGAATATCAGGATGGGTGCAGTTATTCACATAGCCCTTCGTCTCCCGAAGAAGGTGGAAATGTCCTCGATCGGTTTGAACCTCGATTTTTTAATTCATGCATGAAATTAAGGTACCCGTTTCTGCAATATATACTAATTTGTATCTCTGATCACGTAGTTACAGTCTCGATACAGCGGGTTAGGTTCTCGGAGGGTAGGGCCCTTCACCAATATGTAATGTTCTACAACGTCTTAATAGCCTGTTTCAATATTCAAACCGTGCATCGGTATGTCTATAGGATACGATCTGAGAAGGTAACGTAGTCTGTAAAAAAAAAAAACGACTACATAACAATTAGTAATGTTCTCCGAGGATTTGACTACCTACTTTAATGGTCATGCCTAGTATTTTGGTGTATGTTGCCAATGCTGTACAGCGGATGTTTTCCTATTATGCCTGGTTTCACTCTTGTCATCCAGGATAGGCGAAGATATAGACTTGTCCGTTCGACTCTCAAAGAAGACTGTAACGTTCTCGAACGGTTTGAATCTCGATAATTCTGTTCCTACAGGAAAATCAGGTGTGCTTCTGCTATAACGCCCACTTATTTGTTTCCGTGAACGGTAACTAAGACACTCGGTACAGCGGGATTGGTTCTATAAAGGTAAGGTATTCGGTAAGAAGAATGACTCTATACCAATTGGTGATGTTCTCTGACGGATTCACCTACTACTGTCATATTCATACAGCGAATGATGCTGTCTACTGCCAATACAGCGCATTTAATTCACGAATATCTGTTATGACTCTCATAATCAATGGACAGGTGTAGCAATTAACTTTGCCGACCGTCTCTCACAGAAGGTGGTAAGGTCCTCGAAGCATCAATCTTCTAATTCATTTATGAAGTTATGGTGCCCGTCACTGAAATGCATAATAAAATTTTTCTCTGAACACGAAGTTATAATTTCGATACAGCGTGTTATTTTTTCAGAGAGTAATGTCTTCGGTAAAGCCTTTGACTTTATAGCAATTGGTAACGTACTCCTACGGTTTGCTGCTCTACTTCAATATTCATGCCGCGGATTAAGGTTTTCTATTGCCAATACTGATGATCAGATTGTCTCCCGGAATACACGGTTTGACCCTCGATATCACAGGATAGGGGAAGCAATAGACCTAGCCGATCGACACTCAAAGAGGGTGGTACCGTTGTCGATCGGTTTGACCATCGATATTCTAATTCATACATGAATATATGGTGCCGGCACTCAAATATATACTCATGTGTTTCTCTGAACACGAAGTTATAGTCTCGATACTGCGTGTTATCTTCTCGGGCGGCAATGCTTTCGGTAAAATGTTTGACTATGCTGGAATGGCTAATGATCTCCAACGGTTTGACGCTCTACTTGATCATTTAAACCGTGAATTAAATTGTCTATTTCCAGCAGGGTTAAACGGATTTACTCCCGGAATACCTGGTTTGACTCTTGCAATAGAAGGATGGGTTGTGCTACTGACTTAGCAATTCGTCTCTCACAGAAGGGTGCAACGTTCTGGAGCGGTTTTACACTCGATCATGTAAATCGTACAAGAAGTTATGGTGCCCGTCACTGATGGGAATACTAATTTCTTTCTCTGAACACGAATTAATACTCTCGATACAGCGGGTTATTTTTTTGGTGGGTAAGATCTTCCGTAAAGCGTCTGACTCACTGGATAGGTAAAGCTGTTGACTTAGTAGTTCGTCTCTCACAGCGAGTAAAGTTATCGATCGGTTTGACACTCGATATTCTTATTCATAAATAAATTATGAACCCCGGCACTAAAATGTTTACTAATTTGATCCTCTGCATACAAAGTTGCAGTCCCGATGAAGTGGTCGAGGTTCGCGGGAGGTACGGTCTTCTGTAAGACGTTTGACTTTATAATAATATGTGACGTTCAAAAACGGCTTGACGCTCAATTTTAATATGCAAGCCGTTATTTGATGTGTCTGTTGCCATCACTCCTTAGCGGATTTACTCCTGGATTACCTGGTTTGACACTCCGAATCACTCGATACGTGAAGTTATTGACTTAGAAGATCGTCTCACACAGATGGTGGCAACGTTCGCGAACGGATTGATCCCCGATCATCTAATTTATACATGGAGTTACGGAGCCCGTCATTGAAATGAATTCTAATTTCGATCTCGAAACACGAAGTTATACTCTCGGTTCTGCGGGTTACTGTCTCCGAATGTTGGAGTATCGGTAAAATGTTTGACTCTGTACCAGTAGGTAACGCTCTACATCGGTAGGACTGGCTGATATTATATTCGAATCGTCAATTATGGCGTCAATGGCTTATACTGTTCAGTGTATTTGCTAACGCAATACGTGGTTTGCCTCTCGGACTTTAAGAGAGTTGGTGCGAATAGCTTATCCGGTCTAGTCTCAAAGAGGGTAGTATCCTTCTCGAATGTCTTGGTCATCGATCTTCTGATTCGTACATGAACATAAGTGGCTCGTAAGTGAAACGAGTACTAACCTCTTTCTCTGAACACGATGTTATACTCTCGATACGGCGGGCTTGATCAACGGAGGGTAAGGTCTCCGGTAAAACTTTTGTCTTTATATCAATAGGTAACGTTCTTCAATGGTTTGCCGCTATACTTTTTTATTCAAACTGTGAAATAGGGTATCTACTGGCAATACTGTTCGGCGGACTTACTCCATCAATACCTGGATTGACTCTCCGAATCACTGGATAGGTGAAACTATTGACACAGCCGTTCGTCTCTCACAGAAGGTAGTAACATTCTCGAGCGGCTTGACACCCGATCTTCTTATTCATAATAAAATTAAGTTAACCGTCACCAAAATGTTTAATAATTTGATCCTCTGAACTAGATGGTACACCCTGGATACGGCGGCTTGGCTTCACCGAATGATGGGCCACCCGTAAGATGTTTGACGCTATACTAATAGGAAACGTTCTACAACGGTTCGGCGGCCTGCTTTAATCTTCAAACCGTGAATTAAGGTGTCCATTGACCAAATAATGTTCAGCGCCATGAACATTTTTGCACCAGGAATAGGTGGTTTCACTCTCGGAATCACACAATAGGTGAAGCTATAGACTTCGCCGTTCGTCTCCCTCAGAAGGTGGTAACGTCCTGGAGCGGTCTGACCTTCGATTTTTAATTCATTCCTGAAGTTATAGTGCCCGTCGACTGAAATGAAGACTAATTTCTTTCTCTGAGTACGATGTTATACCCTCGAAATGGCGAGTTCGCTTCTCGGAAGGTACGGCTGTCGGTAAAAAGTTTGACTCTATACCAATACGTTACGTTCGTCTGCGGATTGACTCATTACTTTGATATTCATGCCCGGAATTGCGGTGCCTCTTGCCAATACATTTCAGCCGATATACTTCCCGAATACCTGGTTTGACACTAGGAATCACAGGATAGGGAAGCTATTTACTTAGCCGTTCCACTCCCAAAGATGGTGGGAACGGTCTCGAAAGATTGGACTCTCCATCTTCTCATTCATACATGAAATTAAGGTGACCGCTACTACAATATATACTAATTCGAATAGCTGAACATGAAGTTATACTCCCTATACAGCGGGTTAGGTTCTCGGAAGATACGGTCTTCGGTAAAACTATTGACTTTATACCAATTGGTAACGCTCTCAGACGGTTTGACGCTCTACTTCCGTATTTAAACCGTGAATTATGGTGCCGATTGCCAATACTCTTCAGCAGAATTACTCCCAGTTTTCCCGGGTTTCCTCTCGGAATCTCGGGATAGGTGATGTTATGATCTTAGACATTCGAGTCTCACAGAATGTGTCAACGTTCTCGTGCGTTTCGAGCCTTGATCCTATAATTCATGCATGTAATTGAGGTACTCGCCACTACATGCATACCAGTTCGTACCCCTGAAAACGGTGTTATACTCCCGTTACAGCGAGTTAGTTTTTTCGGATTGTAATGCAATCTGTATGAAGTTTGATCCTACATATGTAGATAATGCTTCACACCGGCATGACGTTCTAGTTTACTAATCAAGCTGTGAATTATGGTGTATGCTGCTAATACTATTCAGTAGATTTAATCCGGAATGCCTTGCTTGATTCTCGGGATCACAGGATAGATGAAGCTATTCACTTAGCCGTCCATCACTCACAAAAGGTGGTACCCTTCTCGTACAGTTTTACCCTCGATCTACTAACTAATACATGAAATTAAGGTGACCATCTCTAAAATGTAAATTGGTTTGTTCCTCTGAGCGCGATGTTATACACCCGATACAATGGGATATGCATTTCGGTGGTGTGGTCATCAGTAAGTCGTTTGGCATTGTATCGATTGGTAACGTTCTCTACATTATTGACCATCTGCTTTAAATTCAAAGCGTGACATATGGTGCCCAGTGCCAATACCGATCACCGGATTTGCTCCGGGAATGCTCCACTCTCGGAATCACAGGATATATGGAGCTATTGGCTTGGAGACGATATACTCTCGATACGGTGGGATAGCTTATCGGAAGGTAAGGCTTTCGTTAATTGGCTTGTCTCTATACCAATGAGTAGCGTTCTACAACGGGTTGACGGTCTGATGCAATATTCGAACCGTGAATTAAGGTGTCTGTTGCCAATACGGTTTGACTTTATATCAATTGGCAAGGCTCTGAAACAGTTTGACGCTCTACTTTACTATCCATATCGTGAATTAAGGTGTCTATTGACAATAGTATTGAGCGTATATACTCTATCAATACCAGGTTTGTCTCTGCGAATCACTGGATATTTGAAGCTGTTGACTTAGCATTTTTACTCTATAAGATAGTGGTAACGCCCTCGCACGGTTTGACCCTCGATCGTACTTCTCACACATGAAAATATGCTGCCCACCTGCCAAATGTGTACTATTTTGTTCCGGTGAGCATTACGCAAGGCAATCGCTACAGCGGGATGGATCCTCGGTGGAAAAGCCTTCGGTAAGGAGTTTAACTCTATGCCATTTCGTAATGTTCTGTAACGGCCTGATTCTGCACTTTAATATTTATACATGGAGGCAGGTTGTATAAAGCTAATACTGTACAGCGCATTTGCTCCCGGAATATCGCGTTTGACTCTCTGATTCACAGAATGTGGTAAGCTATTGACTTAGCCGTATGAATCTCAAAGAAGGTGGTAACTATCATGAACGGTTTGATCCTCGATCTTCTAATTCATGTATGAAATTTAGGTGTTCGTCACAAAATACAATAAGAGTTCAATATCCCTGACCGCGGTGGTATGCTCTGGATACATCGGGCCTGTCTTTAGGAGGGTAAGGCATTCTGTGAAACATTTACCACTACACGAATTGTTAATGTTCAACAACGGTTTGACGGCCTGCTTTAATATTCAAACCGTGAAGTGAGGTGTCTATTCCCAATACTGTACAGCGCATTTACACCCGGAATACCTGGTTTGACTCTCGGAATCACAGGATAGGTGAAGCTATTGAAATAGCCGTTCGACTCTCAAAAGAGGTGGTAACGTTCTCAAACGGTATGGCACTCGACATTCTCAGTCATGCACAGTATATCTGTACTAGCTCGTTCGTGTGAACAAGGTTTTATACTCCGGACACAGCTGGTCAGTTTTTCGGAGGGTAATGCAATCTGCAAGAAGTTTAACCCTGCACGAATAGTTAATGTTCTATAACGGCTTGACGGCCTGCTTTAATATTCCAACCGTAATATGAAATGCTTATTGCCAATACTGTACAGCGCATTTACGCCGGAATATCTGGTATAACTTTCGGAATCACAAGATATGTGAAGCAATTTGTTATATGTGCGATTTCACAAAGTAGGTGGTAACGTTCTGGATAGGTTAGGCTCTCCATTATGATATTCATTCATGGAAATGTAGTGTCCTTCTGCTAGTATGCCTACTAATTTGTTTCCGTGAACATTAATCCGGACACTCGCAACAGCGTGTTATGTTCTCGGATGTTATGGTCTTCGGCCAGAAGACTGACTGAATTCGAATTGGTGATATCCTACGACGGTTTTACTCTCCACCTTAATATTCATACAGTGAATTGAGGTGTCTATTGCCAATACTGACCAATGAATTTACTCCCGGAATACCTCATTTGACTGTCGGAATCATATGATAGGCGAAGTAATTCACGTAGCCGTTCGATTCTAGAAGGAGGTGGTAGTGTTCTCGAAAGGTTTGACTCACGATCTTCTAATTCTTACATGAAATTAAGGTGCCCGTCAGCTAATTGTGTAGTAATTTGTTTCACTGGACACGAAATTATGCTCAAGATACTACGGGTTAGGTTCTAGACGGGTAAAGACATCGGTAAAAGTTTTAATTTTATACGAACAGTTAACGTTCTTAAATGGTGTTACGCTCTATTTTGGTATTGAAGCCGTGACATAAGGTGTCTATTGCCAATTCCGTTCAGCAGATATACTGCCGGAATGCCTGGTTTTTCACTCGGCATCGCAGGATAGGTGCGGCTATTGATTGAGGCGTTCGATTCCAAACGTCGGTACTCAAGTTTCCGACCCGTTTGACACTCGACATTCTAATTCATACATGAAATTAAGGAGCATGTCACTAAGATCGTTACTGATTTGCTTCTCTGGACGCGAAGTTATACTCTCGATGCAGCGGATAGTTTTTCGGGGTATATGGCGTTCTGTAAGTAGTTTGATCGTATCCCAATAGGTAATCTTCTACAACGGCGTGACGGTCTGCCTCAATATTCACACAGTGCATATAGGTGTCTGTTGCCTACAATCTTCAGCGAACTTACCCTCGGTTTTCACGGGTTGACTCTCGGAATCTCGGGACAGGTGAAGCTATTGACATAGTTGTTCGAATCCATAGGAGGTGGTAACGGCCTCGAACGGTTTGACTCTCGACCTTCATATTCATACATGAAGTTATGGTCCTCCGTACTAAAATATATAGTAATTTGTTCCACTGTGCACGATGTTATACTCTTGATATAATGCGATAGGCTTTCGGCTGGTAAGGGATTCAGTAAATCGTTTGACTTTACTGCAATTGATAACGTTCGCAAACGGATTGATTCTGAATCTTAATATTTATATAGTGAAATTTGGTGTCTAATGCCAATTCTGTTCAGCCGATTTAATCGCAGAGTACATGGCTTGACTCTTGGAATCGTGGAAAAGGTGAAGCTATTGACGTAGCCGTTCGCCTCTCAAAGACGGTGGCAACGTTCTTGAGCGGATTGACCCTCGGTCTACTAATTCGTACATTACGTTAGGTGACCTGTGAATTTCATTCTTTGAACATGAACATACACTCTTTATGTCGGCTGTGTTGTTCGCGAAAGGTGCGGCGATCGTAGGAACGTTTTGCTTTATACTAATTTGGAACGCTTTCAAATGGATTGACGATCTACTGTAATATTCAAACCGTGAATTAAGGAGTCTGTTACCAATACTGTTCTAGCGATTTACTATCGGAATACATAGATTGACTTTCGGAATCTCTGGATTGGTGAAGCTATTGTATTAGCCGTTCGTCTGTCACAGAAGGTAATAATGACCTCGAGAGGTTTGACCCTCTATCTTGTAATTCATCCAACAAGTTACCGTGCCCGGCACGAAAATGTATACAGACATCTTCCTCTGAGTACCATGTTATACTCCCGATACAGCGGGATAGGCTTTCCGTGGGTGAGGTCATCAGTAAGACGTTTGACTTTGTACCAATTGGAAAAGTACTCAAAATTACTGACCCTCCACTTTAAATTCAATCCGTGAAGTAAGGTGTCTATTGACAATCGTGTCCACAAGACTTACTCCCGGATTACCTGGATTGAAGCTAGGAATCATAGGATACGTGAAGCTATTGACTTAGTTTTGCGTCTCTCAAAGAAAGTGGTATCGTTCTGGAACGACCTGACCCTCTACCTTGTAATTCCTAAATGAAGTTATGGTGCCCATCACTAGAATGTGTTCCAATGTCTTTCTCTCAACGCAACAATATACTCTCGATATGGCGGTTTGCTTCTCTTACGGCTTTCGATAAGTCGTTTGAATTTATCAGAACTGGTACCTTTCTCAAACTGCATAACGCTGTATTTTAATATTCGAACCATGAAGTTAGGTTTCTATTGCCAATACTGTTCAGTGGATTCGCCCCCGGAATTCTTGAATTGAATCTGGGAGTCAAAGGACAGCTGAATCTATTTACCTAGTAGTTCCAACCGCAAAGACGGTGGTAACGTTCTCGTATCGTTTGATCCTCGATATTCTAATTCATACATTAATATAAAGAACGGTCACTAAAATGGTTGCTAATTTGTTTAACTAAACACGACTTTATACTCTCGATGTGGGGCGCTACCTTCGCGGACGGTACGGCTTTCGTTAAACCGATTGTATCTATACCAGTGGGTAGCGCTCTACATGGGGTTGACGGACTCCTATAATATTCACTCCGCGAATTAATGTATCTATTGCCAATACTGTACAGAGAATTCACTCCCCGAGTACATGTTAGTCTCTCGGAATCGCATGATAAGTGAAGATACTGACTTAGCCGATCATGTCTCAGAAGGTAGTAACGTTCTGGAACGGTTTGGCCCTCAATCTGCTAATTCATACATGAAGTTATGGCGCCCGTCTACTGAAATGAGGACTTCTTTCTCTGAACACAATGTTATACCCTTGAAATGGCGAGTTTTATTCTCCGAAGGTAAGGCCATAGGTAATGTGTTTGACTTTATACCAATCGGCCTTGATCTCAAGCCGATAGGCGCTCTTCGTTACTCATTAAAACGTGGGTTACGGCGTCTATTGGCAATACAGTTCAGCGGATTTACTCTCGGATTACCAGGTCTGACTCTCGGTGTGACAGGTTAGGTGAATCTATTGACTTAGGGCGATCGATTCTCAAAGAAGGGTGGTAACGTTTGTCGAACTGTTTGTCGCACGATCTTCTAATTCATAAAGAAAATTAAGGTTCTCGTCACTAAAATGTATACTAATTTCGACTCCCTGAATACCATGTTATACTCCCGATACAGCGGCATAGGTCTTCGGAGGGAATGGTCTTCAGCAAAACGATTGACGTTATAGCAATTGGTAACGGCCACAAACAGTTTGCCGCCCTACTGTAATATTCAAACCGTTAATTATGTTGTATATTGCCAAAACTCTTCAGCGGACCTACTCCCAGAATACATGATTTGACTCTCTGAACCACAGGATACGTGAAGTTATCGACGCAGACGTTCGCCTCTGACAGAAGGAGGTATCGCTCTCGAAACGTTCAGGACTCCGTCATTTAATTCACAGATGAAATAGAGGTGCCCGTCACTGAAGTGGAGACTAATTTTTCCGTCTGGACACGGGAGTTATACTCTCGACACAGCGGGTTACTTTTCGGGGTGTAAGGTTTTCGGTAAAACGTTTGTCTATATAGCAATTGGTAACGTTCTACAATGGGTTGGCGGTCTGCATTAATATTCTAACCGTGAATTAAGGTCTCTACGGCTAATGCTGTTCAGCGGGTTTACTCCCGGAATGACTGGTTTTACTCTGGGATCACAGGGTAGGTGAAGCCATTGACATTGCCGTTCTTCTATCAGGAAAGGTGCAATTGATCACCGACGGCTTGACCCTCGACGTTCTTATTCATACATGAATTTAAGGGGCCTATCACTAAATTTTAGAATAATATTTTCACTCAACACGACGATATACTCTCGATGCAGCAGGTTACGTTCACCGCAGGAAAGGATGTCGGTAAAATGTTTGACTCAATACCAATTGGCATCGTTCTCAAATGATTCGACGCTCTACTTTAATATTGAAGCCGTGAAATTAGGTGTCCTAATTCCAATTCCGTTCAGCATACTTTCAGACGGTATGGCTTGAATGACTATCGGAATAACAGGAATTGTTGTACCTATTGACTTAGCCGTTCGTCTCTCACAGAAGGTAGCAACTATCTCGAACGGTTTGACACTTGATATTCTAATTCATATATCATAATGAGGTATGCCTCTGCTATAGTGTCTACTGATTTTTTCCGTGAGGACTCAGCATGACACTTGCTAAAGCGCGTTATGTACTAGGAAGGTAACGCATTTGTAAAAAGAATGACACCATACCAATTGGTAATGTTCTCCGTCGGATTGACATTCTACTTTCTGTATCCCGTAAAATGTTTGACTTTGTTCCATCTAGTTATATTCTCCAACGGTTTGACTACCTGCTTTAATATTCATAACTTAAATTAAGGCGCCTATTGGTATACTGAACAGCGTATTTACTGCCGCAACTCTTGGTTCGAAGTTCGGAATCACAGGCTAGGTGAAGCTATTGACTTAGGTTCTGCGAATCTAACAGAATGTTTCATCGTACTAGAACAGCATGCATATAGATCTTCGTATTCATACACGAAACGGAGGTGCCCGTCACGAAACAGAATAATTGGTTGTTTGTTTGAACACACGAATTTAGGCAATCTATAAAGCAGGTTTGGGTATGGAATGTAAGGTATTCGGTAAAAAGTTTGCCTATGTGTAACGTTCAACAATGATTTGTCAATCCACTTTAATATTCGTACCGCGAATTAACGCGACCATTGGTAATACTGCACTGTAGATTCACTCCCGTGGTATGTGATCTGGACTCTCGGAATGACAGGATATGTGTGTCTATTGATTTTGCAGTTGGACTGTAGAAGAAGGTGGAAACGCTCTCGCTACCGTTTGTCCCCAGATCGTCCTATTCATACATGCAAATGAGTCCGTGTGCCAAAATGTCTAATAATATGTTCCTGTGTACAATAAGGGATCCAATAGCTTCGCGAGATGGTATCTCGGAAGGTAAGGCCTGCTGCAAAAGTTTGACTCTATGCCAATTCGTTATGTTCGACAACGTCTTCACTCTGTACTATAATATTTATACCTGGAGGTATGACGTGCAACGTCAATATTCCACAGCGGTTTTACTCCTGAACATCTGGTTTGACCCTGCAAATCGCTGGATAGATGAAGCTATTGACTTGGCCGTTCGTCCTCTCACAGAGTGTGTCAACTTCCTCGAACGATGTGACTATCGAGCTTGTAATTCGTCATGAAGTTAACGTGCCAGTCACTGACACGAACACTAATTTCCTTCTCTAAACGCGAAGTTATACTCTCGATACGGAGGGTTAGTTTTTCGGTGTGTAAGGCATTCTGTAGTGGTTTGACCCTACACGAATATGTAATGTTCTACAAACGGCGTGACGGCCTGCTTTAATATTCAAACCGTGGAATGAGATTTCGGTTACCACTACTGTTCAGTGGATTTAATCCAGGAATACGTGGTATGACAGTCGGAAACACAGGATATGTGAAGTTATCACTTAGCTGCTCGAATATCATAGAATGTGGTGACGGTAGCCTGCCGTGTTATCCTCCATCTTCTAATTTACACATGAAATTAAGATGCCACCACGATAATGCATTACTAACGTGATTCTATGACACGAAGTTATTCTCTCGATACAGTGGGTTAGTTTTTGGGATGATAAGGTCTTCGGTAACACGCTTGACTTAATTGGAATTGGTACCGACATTAAATGGATTGACGCTCTATTTTAGTGTTCAAATCGTGAAATAAGGTGTCTCTTACCAATACTGCTGAGCCGATTTACTCTCGGATTGCCTGGTGTCACTCTCGAATCGGCGGATAGGTAAAGCTGTTGACTTAGCCGTTCATACATCAAAGTGGGCGGTAAAGTTCTCGAACTCCTTGACTCACGAACTTCTCATTCATACATGACGCTAAGGTGACTGTCACTCAAACGAATACTAATTTCCTACTCTGAACACGCAGTAATACTTTGGATGAAGAGGGTGAGGTTCACGGAAGGTCACTACTTCGGGAAAACGTTAGACTTTACAACAGTAGCTAACGTTCACAAACGGTTGGAAGCTAAATTTTAATATGAAAACCGTGAATTAATGTGTCTTGGGCCAAAACTGTTCCGCGGATTTGCAGCGGGCATACCACGTTTGACTTTTGAAATCACATTATGTGTGATGCAATTGACTCAGCAGTTCGACTCTCAAAGAAGGTGGTAACGTTCTCAAGCGGTTTGACTCTCGATTTGCTATTCATACATAAAAATACGGTGTGTTTCGACTAAAATGTCTACTGATTTGTTTCCATGAACACTAAGCAAGACTCTCTCTACACCGGGTTAGGATTTAGGAAGTTAAGTCCCTCTGTATTGTTTTGACACTATAAAAATAGATAACGTTCTACTAAGGTTGGACGCCCTACTTTAATATTCATACGGTGAATTTACATGTCCATCGGCTATACCTGAACTGTGGATTGAGTCCCGGAATATCTGGTTTGATATTCGGAATCGCAGGATAAGTGAGGCTACTGACATAGCCGTACGAATCTCATAGACAGTGGTCACGTTCCTGAACGGATTGACTCTCGACCTTCTGATCCATGGATGAAATTAATTTGCCCGTCACTAGAATTTGAACTATTTTGCAACTCTGACCACGAAGTCCTATTCTCGAAACAGTCCGTTAGCTTCTGGAAGGTACGACCTTCTGTGACATGTTTGAAACTGTACCAATAAGTAACGTGCTACAACGGTTATTCTGTGTACTGTAATATTTATACCGAGATATGGGTGCGTAGTGACGATACTGAATAGATGATTCACTCGCGGAACACCTGATTTGACCCTCAGAATCATAGGATAGAATGCAGGTATCGCCATAGCTGCTCGATTCTCAAAGCAGGTGGTAATGCGCTCGACGGTTCGAGACTCGATTTTGATATTCAAGTATGATAATAAGGTGTCTGTCTGATAAAGGTGTCGACAAATTTGTTTTTGTGAACACTAAGCAAAATATTCCAAGAGCATGTTAGACTTTCGGAAGGCATGGTATTCGGCAAAAGTATGGCACTGTACCCATCCGTTTCGATCCAAAAGGGTTTGGCTCTGGAGTTCAAGATTTATATCCTGAAGTAGGGTGTATGATGCTAATACTGCAAAGCTGATTTTCGCCAGGAATACCTGGTTTGACTCTCGGAATCGGAGGATAGGTGAGGTTATTGACATGGCCGTTTGACAGTCAAACTAGGAGGTAACTTTGTCGAAATGTTTGACCCTTGAACATGTAATTCACACATGAAATTAAAGTACCAGTCACAAAATTGCATACTATCTGCCTGCTCTGCACACGAAGTTATACCCTTGATACATTGGTTTATCTACTCGGAAGGTAAGGCCTTCAGTAATATTTTGTCTATATAGCAATGGAAACCGTTCTCAAATTGATTGGCGTTATACATTAAATAATAAATCCGTGAATTATGGGGTCTAATGCATTACTGTTCGGCGATTACGACCGGAATTCCTGTTTTGACTCTCGGGAATCAAAAGATAGGTGAGGATCATAAATGGGCTATCCGATTCTCAACAAAGGTGGTAGCGTTCTCGAATGATTTGACGTTCGATCTTCTAATTCATTGCATGAATTTATGGTGCTCTTCTCTAAAATTTATACTAGTTCATTCCACAGATGATGGTGTTATACTACAGATACAGCGGGTCAGTTTTTCGGAGTATAAGGCATGCCCCAAGACATTAACACTACATGAATAGTTAATGTTCTACAACGACTTGTCGGCTGAATTTAATATCAAACCGTGAATGAAGGTGTCTATCTCGCTTACTATTCAGCGATTTACGCCGGAGTACTGGTTTGACAATCAGAATCACAGGATAGGTGAATCTATTGGCTTTGCCGTCCGACTCTCAAGCGAAGATGTAACAATCTCTAGCGGATTGACTATCGATTTCGATATTTATACATGAAAATGTGGTGTCCGTCTGCTAAAATATCCACCAAATTGATTCCGTGAACACTAAGCAGGACACTCGCTACAGCGGGTTAAGTTCTCGGAAGGCATGGTATTCAGTGAAAGGAATGCCCTAATGCGCTCTGGCATCGTTCTCACGAAGTGTCTCGCTCTATTTTAATTTTCGCTCCGGGAATTAAGCAATCTATTGCCAACAATGTACAGCGCATTTACACCCTGAATATCTCGTTTGTATTTCGGAATCATAGGATATGTGAAGCTATTGACATAGACGATCGAATCTCAATGAAGATTGTAACGTTATTAAATAGCATTACGCTCGATCTTCTTTTTCATACACGAAATTAATGTCCCTATCACTAAAATTTTTATCAGTGTGTACCTCTAATCACGTAGCTATACCCTGGATTCGGCGGGTTAGCTTCTCGAATTATAAGGAATCCGATAATACGTTTGACTTTATAGAAATTAGTAACGTTACCACACGGTGTGGCGCTGTATTTTATTATTCACTCCGCGGATTATGGTATCTATTGCCAATGCCCTAATGCTCACATACCCTCAGATTACCTGGTTAGTCTCTCCGAATAACTGGGGTATGTGAAGCTGGTGACTAAGCTATGCCACTCTCAGCGAAGGTGGTAAATTTCTCGAACGGTTTTACACTCGATCTTCTTATTCATAATGAAATTAATGTAGCCGTCACTAAAATGTTTAATAGCTTGTTTCTCCGATCACGAAGATATACTCCCGACACGACTGATCCGTTCCACTGCAGGTAAGGCCATCTCTAATATGTTTGTCTTTATACCAGTTGGCAATGCTCTAAAACGGTAAGACACTCCTCTTTGCTATTAAAACCTTGAATTAAGCTGTTTATTGGCAATATACCGCAGCGCATTTACTCCCGGGATACCTGGTTTGACTATCGGAATAACAGCATCGGTGCAGGTACTGACTTAGCTGAGCGACACACAAAAGTGGTGATAACGCTCTAGAACGGATTGACTCGCGGTCTTCATTCTCATACGTGGAATTAGATTGCGAGTCAGAAAGATGAATACTAATTTACTTCTTGAAATACGAAGTAATACTCTCGATACAGCGGGTCTGGACAGTGAGGCCTTCCGATAGAAGATTGATCATATACAAATTGGAAATATTCACCGTTGGCTTGACTGTCTACCTTAATGTTCATACCGTTTGATTAACCACGTTTATTGCCAACGCCGATCAGATGATTTACTCTTGGAGTACCTGGCTTGACTCTCGGAATCCCAGCACAAGTGAAACTCTTGACTCAGCAGTTCGACTCTCAATGGAGGTGGCAGCGATATTGAACTGATTGATGCTGGATCTTCTAATTCATAGATGAGGTTAAGGTGTCCGTCTGCTAAAACGTCTACTCATTACCCCTGAACCCGAAGTTATACCCATGTCACATCGAGTTATATTTTCTGAAGGTAAGGTATCTGCTGAGGAGCATGTCGTTATATCAACTGGTAACGTTCTCCAGCGGTTTCATTCTGCAGATTAATATTCATACGGAGTGTTGAGTTCTTTATTACCAATACTGTTCAGCGAATATACTCCTGGAATACCCCATTATTTGATTACCGTTTTTACTCTTACGCGGATTAACACCTGGATTACCAGGGTTCATTTTACGGAATCACAGGGTGCCTGAAGCTATTGACTCAGCCGCTGGATTCTCAAAAAGGTGGTAACGTTATCGAATGGTTAGACAGTAGATCTTCAGATTCATACATGAAATTAAGGCGCCAGTTATTAACGTGTATACTAATTCGTATCTGTAATGACGAACTTATACTGTCGAGACAGCGGATTAGGTTCATGGAGGGTAAGGTCTTCGGTAGAACGTTTGACTTTATACCAATTGGTATGGTTCTCAAACGGTTTCTCGCTCTACTTTAATATTCATACTGTGAATAAGTTGTCATTGCCAATACTCTTCAGCGGCCTGACACCTGAAACACCAGGTTTGACTCTTGGAATCACTGGATAGCTAACGCTATTGACATAGCTCTTCGTCTATCACTGAATGTGGTAACGTTCTCGATCGGTTTGACTCTCGATCTTGCTATCCACGCTTGAAATTAAGGTAACCGTCACTAAAATGTATACCAATGCATCCCTCTGAACACCATGTTAATACTCACGATACAGAGGGTTAGATTTCGACGGGCAAGGTCATCAGTAAAATGTTTGTTGTTATACGAAGTGCTTATGCCCAAAAACGTTTTGGCTCTCTGCTGTAATATTCTAACCGATAATTGAGGTTTCAATTCACAAAAGTCTTCAGCTGACTTACGATCACAATACCTGGTTTGACTATATGAATCACAGAATGGGTGAAGCGATTGACTTAGTCGTTCGTCTCACACAGATGGCAGCATCGTCCTCGAGCGGTTTGACACTCGATCTTCTAATTCGTACATAAATTTAACGTCCCCGTCACTGAAAGGAACAACAATTTCTATCTCTGAACACGAAGTTATGCCCTTGAAACGCCGAGGTTGCTTCTCCGAGTGTAAGGTCTTCGGTAAAGCCATCGACTTTATAGCAATTGGTAACGTTCTCAAACGGTTTCACGCTCTATTTTACTATTGAAACCGTGAATGATTGTGCGTATTGCCAAAAGCCTTCTCTGCGGACTTTCTCCCGAAATACCTGGTTTGGTTCTCTGATCCACTGGATAGGTGAAGCAACTGACTTTGCCGCTCGTCTCTCACAGAAGGTCGTAACGTTCTCGAACGGTATGACCGTCGATTTTCCAATTCATACATAGTATTAAGGTGCCCGTCGCCAAAATAGATACTACTTGGCTTCTCTGTCCGAGAAGTTTTACTCTCGCTACATCGAGTTACATTCCCGGAAGGCAAGGTATTCTACAAAAATTTTACTCTCTACTAATCCGTAACGATCCACAACAGTTTGAATCTGAAGTGTAATATTTTTACCGTGAAATAGGCTGTATGGTGTCAATAGTGCGCTGCAGATTTTCATCCAGAATACCTAGTCTGACTCTCGGAACCACACAATATGTGCTGCAATTGACTTAACCGATCGACTCTGAATCAAGGTGGTAACGTTCTCAAACGGACTGCCTCTTGATTTTGATATTCATACATTAGAATGTGGAGCCTGTGTACTCGTTTGTCGACCAATTTGATTCTGTGAATAATAACCAAGGCACACGACACAGCGGGTTAGGTTCCCGAAAGGTAGCGTATTCGGTAAAAGGATTGACTTAATACGAATTGGTAATGTTCGCCGACGGTTTAACTCTACACTATAGTATTCGCACCGAGAATTGAGGTTTCTATTGCCTATACTGTTCAGCCGAATCTTAATTCCTCATTTGATGCTCGGAATTAGAGGATACATAAAGCTGTTGATAAGCTGTTGTTGTAACGATCTCGAAAGGTTTGACCCTCGATCTTCTAATTCATACATGAAATTAAGGCACCCGTCACAGAAATGAAGATAAACTTCTTTTTATGAACACGAAGTTGAATTCTCGATCCAGCGGGTTAATTATTCGGGGGATAAAGTATTCGGTAAAACGTTTCATATTATAGCAATTGGTAACGCTCTCAAACGGTTTGACGCACTACTTTAATATGCAAACCGTGAATTAAGGTGTGTCTTTCCAATACTATTCAGCGGATATACTTCTGGGATACCTGGTGTGACTCTCGGAACCACAAGATCGGTCAAGCTATTGTCTTAGCGTTTCGACTCCCAAAGTAGGTTGTACCTTTCTTTAGCGGTTTGACTCTCGATTTGGATATTTATACCTGACACAGTGGTACTCGTCTGCTAACATGTCTGCTAATTTGATTCCGTGAACATTAAGCAAGACACACGCTACAATGTGCTAGGATTTCTGAAGGTATGGCATTCGGTAAAAAGAATGACTGCATATGAATTTTTATTTATCTTGCACGGTTTGTCCGTCGACTTTCATATTTATACCGCGAATTATGGTGTCCTTTTCCAATGCTGTTGAGCCCGTTTACTTCCGGAATACCTCGCTTGGCCCTCGGAATCACAGGGTATGTGAAGCTATTGACTTAGCCTTTCGACCCACGTACAGGGTGGTAACGTTCTCAAAAGGTTCGTTCCTCGTCTTCTAATTCGTACATGATATTTAGGTGCCCATCACTAACATGTATAATCATTTGTTTCTCGGATCACGATGTTATGCACTCGGTGTAGCGTGTTAAGTTCTCGTAATGTCAGGTCATGGGCACAAAGTTTGTCTCTATAGCAATTGGTAATGTTCCCCCACGGTTTAACTTTCTACTAAAATGATCAAACCGTGAACTGAGGAGTCTATTGCCCACACTGTTCAGCGGATTTACTACAGGATTACATGGCATGACTCTCCGAATCACAGGATAGGTGAAGCTATTGACTTAGCCGTTCGCCTCGCACAGATGGTGGAAGCGTTCTCGAACGGTTCGTCTGTCGATCTTCTTACTCATAAATGAATATAAGGTGCCCGTCACTAAAATTTACACTCATTTGTTACACTGAACAGGATATTATAGCCACGATACTACGACTTATGTTATCGGAATGTAAGGTATGCGAAAAAGGGTATGACGTTATACCAATTGGTAACATTCTCAAACGGTTTGACCATCTACGTTGATATCCATACCCTGAATTAAGGTGTGTATTGCCATCACTCATCTGCGGAATTACTTGTTAAATACCAGGGGTGACTCTCGGAATCACATGGTCGGTGCCATTGACGTCAATGGTAGCTATTGACGTAGTTCTGCGACTCTCGATGAAGCTGGTGAAGTTCTCCAAAAATTTGCCTTTCAATTATCGAATTCATGCACGAAATTATGGTGCCAGTCACTAACATGTATACTAATCCGACCCTCAGAACACGAAGCTATACTCTAGGTAGAGCTGGTTAGCTTTTCTGCAGGAAAGTTCTTCGACAAAAACTTTGTCAACATACCAATAGGTAATGTTCTACAGCGGGTTGACTCTATTCTTTAATACTTATACTGCGAATTAGGGTGTCTAATGCCAATTCTGTATGGCGCTTTTATCCCTGAACATCTGGTTTGACTCGCAGAAGCACAGGACAGGTGAAACTGTTGTCTTAGCCGTTCATCTCTCACAGAAGGTGTTAACGATCTCGATCCGTTTGACTATCGATCTTCTATTTCTGTCACGAAATTAATGTGTCCGCAAATAAAAGATATTAAAAATGGATTCTCATTTATTCCTCTGAGAACTTTGTTTTACTCTCGATACAGCGCATCATGCCTCCGAACCGTCTGGATAACAATAAAACATTTGACTTTATGCCAGTTGGAATCGTTCCTAAACGGTTTGTCGCTCTACATCAATAATCAAACCGGTGATTACGGCGACTATTGCCAATACCGGTCAGCAGATATACACCCGGAATTCCAGTTTTTGCTCTCGGAATCACAACATAGGTCAAGCTATTGACTTGGGCGTTCGACTCTTAACGAAGGTGGCGCCATTCTCGAACGGTTTGTCCCTCGATTTAGATATTTGTACACAAATATGTTCTGTACGACTTCAATGAACTCTACTTATTTGGCTCCGTGAATAATAAGTATAACACCCACTACATCGGATTAGGTTCTCTTAAGGTAAGGTATTCGGCAAAATGAATAATTTTGATCGAATTGGAAATGTTCTCCGACGGTTTGACTCCCTTCTGCAATATTCAAATCTTGAATTAGGGTGTCAATTGCCAATACCTGTCAGCGGAATTAATACGCATTACCTGATATGAGTCTCGGAATCGTAGGATAGGTATAGCTATGGACATAGCCGTTCGAACATCAATGAGGGCGGTAAATATCTCGAACTCCTTAACACACGGTCTTCTAATTCATGAACAACGTTAAGGTGCCCGTCACTATAATGTTCACAAATTTGCTTCTCGGAACACGAAGTAATGCCCTCAATGTGGCGGGTTACCTTCTCGGAAGGAAAGGCCAGCGGTAAGGAGTTAGACTGTATACGAATAGGTAACGTTCTAGAACGGTATGGTGCCCAGCTAAAATATTCGAACAGTCAGTGAGAATGTCTATTGCCAACACTTTTGAGCGGATTTACTCCTGGAATAGCTGATGACTTTCAGTATCACGGGGCAGGTGAAGTTATTGACTTAGCCGATCGACTATCAAATATGGTGGAATAGTTGTCCATCGTTTTGACCCCTGATCTAGTAATTTATACATGAATTTATTGTAACTGCCACTTAAGTCTCTACTAATTAGCTTCTCAGAATACGAAGTAATACCCTCGATGCAGCGTGTTATCTTTTCGGAAGGAAAGGCCTTCGGTAAAAAACTTGACCCGATACCAATAAGTGTCGTACAACAACGGTTTGACTCTGCATAATATAATATATACCGTGAATTAGGTTGTCTAATGTCAGTACTGTAATGCGGATTTACCCACGGAATGTCTGATTTGACTCTCGGAATCATAGAATAGGTGAAGCAACTGACTAAGACGTTCGACTATCAAAGAATTTGATAAGGTGCTCGAAAGTATTTACATTCGATCCTTCAATTTATACATGACGTTAGGGTGCTCGTCGCTGAAATGAAGACCAATTTCTTTATTTGAACACGAAGGTATACCCTCGAAACTGTGAGTATGCTTCTCCGAAGATAAAGCCATCTGTATAGTGTTTGACTTTATGCCAATTCGCATTGCTCTAAACCGGTATGACGCTCTACAGTAGCATTCAAACAGCGAATTAAGGTGTCTATTAAGAAAACACATCAGAAGACCTTCTACCGGAATACCTCAGTTGACCCTCCGAACCACAGGATAGGTGAAGCTATTGACATAGCCGATCGGTACTCAAGGATGGTGATATCGTGCACGAACGGTGTGACACTCGATCTTCGTATTCGTACATGAAATTAAGGTGCCCGTCACTGGAATATATCATCATTTGCTTCTCCCAAAACTCAAGTTATACCCTCGATACAGCTGGATACCTTCTCGGAAGGTGAGGCATTCGGTAATAGGTTTGACTCTATACCAATAAGTATCGATCAACAACGGTTTGACTCTGTACTATAGTACTTAAGCCAGGAAGTAGGATTTTAATGCCAATACCGTACAGCGGATTTACTCCCAGTATACCAGGTTTGACTCTCCGTATCACTTGATCGATGATGCTATTGACTTATCTGTTCACATGACAAGGAAGGTGGTATCGTTCTCGAACGGTTTGACCCTCGATCTGTTAATTCATACTCGAAATTAAGGTGCACTTCTCTATATTGTATTGTACTGTGTTCCTCTTAACAAGATGCTATACTCTCGATACAGCGGAATGTACGATCGGTGGGTAAGGTATTCTGTAAAACGTTTGACTTTATACCATTAGGTAACGTTCTGAAATGGAGTAACGTACAACTTTAATAATAAAATCGTCAATTAAGTTGTCTATTGCCAATATCGTTCTGCGGATTTACGACCGGAATACCTTGTTTGTCTCTAGGAATCATAGGGTAGGTGAAGCTAATAACTAAGGCGTTCAATTCTCAACTAAGGCGGTATCCTTCCCGACCAGATTTCCACTCGATCTTCAAATTCATACATGATATTAATATGTCCGTCAAAGTAATGTATTCTAATTTGACCCTCTGAACCCGATGTTATACCCCAAATGAAGCGGGAGTTGTTCGAGAAAGGTAAGGTCTTCGGTAAAGCGTTTGACACTATAGCAATTGGTAACGGTCTCACACGTTGTGACGCTCTATTTTGATATTTAAACTGTAAGTTAAGGTGTATATTACCAACTTTGTACCGCGCATATACTGCTGGATTACCAAGTTGACACTCGGTATCCCAGGATAGCTACAGCTGATCACTTAGCCGTTCGTCTGTCAGAGAAGGTTGCACCGTCCACGAACGGTTTGACACTCTATCATCTAGTTCATACATGAATTTGAGGTGAACGTCACTGAAGGGGAGACTAATTTCTCTCTCTCTGGGAACGACGATATACTCTCGATATAGCGGGTTGCTTTTTCGGGGTGTAATGTCTTCGGAAAAACGAGTTGACTTTATAACAATTGGTAACGTTCTCAAACGGCTTGACGCTCTGATTTAATATTCAAACCGTAAATTAAAGTGCCTATTGCCAATACTGTTCATCGCATTTATTTCCGGAATACCTAGTTGGATTCTCGGAATCACTTGATTGGCGATGATACTGACTTTGTCGTTCGTCTCACACAGAAGGTGGCAACGTTCTCGTACGGTTTTACCCACTATGTTATAATTCATACACGAATTTAAGGTGACGGCACTAAATTGTATACTAATGTGTTTCCCAGGTCACGTAGTTATACTCTCGATACGGCGGGATCGCTTCGCGGACGGTCAGGCATTCGGTGATACGTGTATCTATACAGCAATTGATAACGTTCTCACACGGTGTGACGCTCTATTTTAATATACACTCCGCGAATTAAGGCATCTATTGCCTATATTGTTCGGTGAATTCACTCTCTGTATACCTTTTTTGACTCTCGAAATGGGAGGATAGGTGAAAATACTGACTTAGCCGGTCGTCTTTCCCAAAATGTGGTATCGGTCTCGATCGGGTTGACCCTCGATCCACTAATTCTTGCATGAAATTAAGGTGCTCGTCACTAAAATGTGTAATAATTTGTATTACTCTGGACACATCAGGATGTGCCAAGCTTTTGACTTAACTGTGCTACTCTTAAAGGCGGTGGTCACATTGTCGATTGATTTGGTACCCGCATTTGTAATTCATACATGAATTTGTGCTCCCCATTACTTAAATGTATACCAATGTATTTCTCGGATCACGATCGTATACTTTCGATGCAGTGGATTAGTTTTTCTGAGGACAAGGTCTTCAGTATAACGATAGATTTCATAGAAATTGGTATAGTTCTCAAACGGTTTGACACTCTATTTTAATAATCATTCTGCGAATAAAGTTATCTATTACCCATACATTTCAGCCGATTTATTCCGGGATTACCGTGTATGACTTTCGGAAACACAGGATATGTGCAGCTATTCCCTTAGGTTTTCGAATGTTATATAAGTTGGCAACGGTCTCGAACTGTGTTACCGTAGACCTTCTAATTCATACATGAAATTAAGATGCCACCACTGTAGTGCACACTAATGTGCTTATCTATACACGATGTTATACTCTCGACGCTACGGGATTGGTTCTCGGATGGTAAGACCTTCATTAAAACATTAGACTTTATACCAATTGGGATCGCTCTCACAGGCTTTGACGATCTACTATAATATTCGAAGCGAGAATTAAGGTTCCTATACTGTTCAGCGCATTAACTCGCGGAATAACTGGTTTGACACTCGGAATTGCGGGATATGTGAAGCTACTGACGTAGCCGTTCATCTACAATAGAATGTGGCATTTTTTGTAGCACGGTCCGACCCTTGATCTTCATATTCATAATGAAATAACAGTCTCTGTCACTAAAATCTTTAGCAAGTTGATACTCTGTACACGAAGTTATACGCTCAAAACTGCGGGTTAGCTTCACAGTGGTTGAGGCCGTCGGTGAAGTCATTGATTTTAAATCAATTGGCAACTATCTAAAACGGTTTGACCATCTACTTCAATAATCAAACCGTGAATTAAGGTGACAATTGCCAATAGTCATCAGCGGACTTACTCGCGGATTTCCTGGTTTGACTCTCGGAATCACAGGATAGCTATTGACTTATCCGTTCGCCTGTGAAGGAGGGTGGTAATGTTGCCGAACGGTTTCACCATCGATCTTCCAATTCCTACATGAAGTTAGTATGCCCGTCGCTAAAATAATGGCTAATTTCTTTCAGTGAACGCGAAGTTATTCCCCCGATACGGTGGGTTAGTTTCGCCGAATATAAGGGCATCGTTAAGTGTTTGACTTTATACCAATTGCCAATGCTCTGAAACAGTTTGGCGGTCTACTTTAATGTTCAAATCGTGAATTAAGGAGCCTACATCCCATACAGTCCAGCGAATTTACTCCAGGATCGCTTGGTTTGACTCTCCGAATCTCAGAGCACGTGAAGACACTGTCTTAGCTGTGCGACACTCAAAGAATGTGATAACGTTATCGAATGGTTTGACACTCGATCTTCTAATTCATACATGAAATTATGGTGCAAGTCACTTAAATGTCCACTAATTTGTTGCGCTGAACACGAAGTGAAACTCCCGATACACTAGATCATGTTCTCGGAAGGTGAGGACAGATTGTAAGGTTATTGAGTACGTCGTTGCACCAATTGGTAACGCTCTCAATCGGTTTGACGCTCTACTTTAATACTAGAACCGTGAATTAAGGTGTCTATTGCCAATATTGTTCAGAGAATTTACCACTATAATACGTTGTCTGACTCCCGCAATCACAGGATAGATGAAACTATTGATTAAGTTGTGCGGCTTGCAAAGAAGGTGATAACGTTCTCGAACGATTTGACACTCAATGTACTTATTCACGCATGAAAATGAGGTACCGGTTACTAGAATGGATGGTACTTTGCTTCAGTGAACAGGAAGCTATGCCCACGATACAGCTAGTTATGTTCTCGGAAGGAAAAGTATGCGATAAAGCGTATGACGATATTCAAATTGGTAACGATCGCAAACGGCTTGACGCTCTACTTCGATATACAGACTAAGAATTAAGGTATCCACTGCCAATACTGTTAAGCGGAAGTACACCTGAGATGCCAGAAATTGCTCTCGGAATCACAGGGCAGGTGAAGCTATTGTCATACAAGTGCGATTCTCTACGAAGTGGGTAATGTTCTGGATCGCTTTGCCTCGCGATCCTCTCAATCATACATGAAATTAAGAATCCCGTCACTAATATGAATACTAATTTGTTTCATCGAAAACGAAGCAACACACTCCCTGCTGCTTGTTTTGTTGTCGGAAGGTAAGGTAATCTGTAAAAAGAATGGCTTTATACCTACCATTAATTTTCACCGACAGATTGACTTTCTACTTCAATATTCATACGGTGAATTAATGATTCAATCGCCAAGCCTGCGCAGCGGATTCTCTTCTGGAATACCGGGTTCGACGCTTAGAATCACAACTATGGGTGAAGCTGTTGACGCAGCCGTTCGACTCTAAAAGAAGGTGGCAACGATCTCAAACAGATAGATCTTCTAATTCCTGCACGAAGCTGAGGTGCCAGCCACTCAAATGTATACGAATTTGTATCCCTGATCACGTAGGTATACTCACGACGCAGCGGGTTAGGTTCTCGGAGGTGATACAGCTGTTATGTTATCGGAAGGTAAAGTATGCGGTAGGGAGTATGACGTTATACCAATTGGTAACATTCTCAAACGGATCGACGACCTACTGTAATATTCAAACGGTGTACTAACATGTCCATCGGCTATTCTTAACTGTGGATTGAGTCCCGGAATACCTGGACAGGTACTCGGAATCACAAGCTAAGGGAGGCTACTGACATAGCCGTACGAAGCTCAAAGACGCTGGAAACGTTCCCGAACGGTTTGACCCTCGATTTTCTAATCCATACATGAAGATACGGTGCCCGTCACAGTAATGAAGACTAATTTCTTTCTCTGAACACGCAGTAATACTCTGGACATAGAGGGTGAGTTTCGCGGAAGCTAACAACTTCGGGAAAACGTTTGACTTTACAACAGTAGCTAACGTTCACAAACGGTTGGAAGCTAAATTTCAATATTAAAACCGTGAATTAATGTGTTTAGGGCCAAGACTGTTCCGCTAATTTACACCTGACATACCTGGATTGACTTTGGGAATCACAGGATATGTGATGCTATTGACTCTGCAGTTCGACTCTCAAAGAAGGTGGTAACGTTCACGAGCGGTTTGACTCTCGAAATTCCTTTTCATTCATGAATTTAAGGAGGCCGTCACCAAAATGTATACGAATGTACTTACTCCCGGAATACCTGGACTGACACTCGACGTCCCAGGACAGGTGATGCTATTTACTTAGCCGTTCGAACATTAAAGAAGGCGGAGACTTTCTCCAACGATTTGACACTCGATCGTCTGTTTTATACATGAAATTAAGATGACCGTCACTAAAACGCATACAAATTTGTTCCTCTGTGCACGATATTCTACTCCCGCTACAGCGGACGTTGTTTCTCGGAAGGGAAGATATTCAGTGTAAGCTTGAACTATATAGTAAATTCTCGAATGGTTTCACTCTCGACATCAATATGTGTACCGTGAATTAAGATGTCCACTTGTAATACTGCACAATGGATTGATTCCCGGAATGGCTGGCATGACCAACGGATATCAAGATATATGAAACCA
Source organism: Lasioglossum baleicum (assembly GCF_051020765.1). Classification (NCBI taxonomy): domain Eukaryota; kingdom Metazoa; phylum Arthropoda; class Insecta; order Hymenoptera; family Halictidae; genus Lasioglossum; species Lasioglossum baleicum. Next base: position 29,765 of record NW_027470322.1, read on the forward strand.
ATGACTTAGCCACTCGGTTCCTAAAGAAGATGGTATCGTTTTCAATCGCATTGACTCCGGAATTCCCTATTCGTATATGCAATTATGTTGACCGTCTTCTAAAATATCTAGTAATCTGTTTTCTTCAACACAAAGATAGTCAATCCCTAGTTCGTTGTTGGTTCTAGAAAGATAAGTTGTTAGATATAACGTTTGACTCTGTACAGTTTGAAACGTTCTCGAAAGGATTGAGGGTCTACTTTAATATTCAAACCGTGAATTAAGATGCCAATTGCCAATACCCTTCAGCGGACTTACTCTCGGTTCTCCCGGGTTGCCACCCAGATTCACGGGACAGGTGAAGCTACCGAATAGCTGTTCGAGTCACAAAGAAGGTGGTCACGTTCCTAAACCGTTTGACACTCGACCTTCTAATTCATACATGAACTTATGGTGACCGTTACTAAAATGGATACTGATTTCATCCTCTGAACACCATGTCATACTCTCGATACGTCGCGTTAGGCTTTCGGAGTGTAAGGTTTTCAGTAAAACGTTTGACATCGTACCAATTGGTAACGCATTCATGCGGATTGACGCACTACGTTCATACTCCCACGGTGAACTAAGATGTCGACTACCTATAGTGTACAGCATATTGACACACGGAAATCCTGGTTTAGCTCTCGAAATCACAGGATAGGCGAAGCTATACACATAGTTGTTCGAATCTCAGAGAGTGTAGTACCGTTCTGCGACAGTTGGACACTCGATCTTCTAATTGACACAGGAAATTAAGATGCCCGTCACTAAAATGTATACTAATCTACTTCTCCGATCTCGAAGTCGTTCTCTCGATACAGCGATGTTGGTTCTCGAAATGTAAGGTAGTCGGAAAAAATAATGTCTTCATACGTATTGGTAACGTTCGCAATCAATTTGACTCTCTACATTAATATTCAATCCCTGAATTAAGGTGTCTGGGGCCAACACTGTGCTGCCGATTTGCACCCGTCATAGTTGCCTTGACTTTCGGAATCACAGATTGGTGTCGCTATTGACTTAGCCGATCGACTCTCAAAGAAGGAGGTATCGTTCGCGAACCGTTTGACACTCGATTATTCTATTCACATAGGAAAATAAGGTGTGCGTCTTCTAAAATGTCTACTAATTTGTTTCCGTGCGCAGTAAGCATGACACTCGCTGCAGCGGGATAGATTCTATGAAGGTAATGTATTCGGTGAATGGAATGACAGTATTACAATTGGTAATGTTCTCCGACGGATTGACCTTCTACTGTAATATTCATGCCGCGAATGGAGGTGTCAATTCCCAATGCTATTCAGCGGATTTACACCCGAAATAACTGGCTTGAATCTCGGAATCGCAGGATAGGTGGGGCCATTGACTTAGCCGTTCGAATCACAAATAGGGTCGTAACGTTCTTGAACCGTATGACGCTCGATCTTCTAATTCACACATGAAATTAAGATGCCTCTCACTAAAATGTATAATAATTTGCATCTCTGAGCACGAAGATGTACTCTCCATACAGCGGGCTTGATTCACGGTAGGTAATGCCTTCCGTAAAAAGTTGATTATATACGAATTGGATACTTCCACGACGGTTAGATTCTCTACTATAATATTCATACCGTGAATTAAGGACTCTATTGCCAAAACTTTTCAGCTGATTCTCTCCCGGAATACCGGGATTAACCCTCGGAATCACATGGCGGGTGAAGCTATTGACTCAGCCGTTCGTCTCTCACAGAAGGTGACAACGTTCTGGAGCGGTTTGACCCTCGACCTTCTTATTCACACATAAAATTGTGGTGCCCGTCTCAAGCAGGAAGACTAATTTCTTTCTCTGAGCATGAAGTTTTACTCTCGCCCCGTCAGGTTAGCTACTGGGATGGTAAGGCCATCGGTAATACGTGTGACATTATAGAAATTGGTATCGTCCAGAATCGGTGTGACGCTGTATTTCAATATTCAAACCCTGAATTAAAGTGTTTATTGCCAATAGTGTTCAGCGCATTTACTCCAGGGATACCTGCTACTGCTGTCGGAGACACTGGACATATGAAGCCATTGACTTAGACGTCGAATCTCATAGAACGTTGTAACGGTCTCGTTCGCTTTGAACCGCGACATTCTGACTCATACATGAATATATGGTGCGCGTCACAGAAATGCATACTAATTTGCATCTCTCATCACGAATTTATACTGTCGAAACTGCTGAATAGGTTTACGCAGCGTAAAGTCTTAGGTAAAAGGTTTGATTTTATACCATCTGGTAATGTTCTCAATCGGTTTCACACTATACATTAATATTCCATCCGCAAATTAAGATCCCTTGCCAATAGTACACAGCGGATGTACTCCTGATATACCTTGTGTGACTCTCGGAATCACAAGTACAGGTGAAACCATTAACTAGGGTGTTCGATTATCAACTGAGGCGGTAGCGTTCTCGAACGACTTGACCGTCGATTTTCTAATTCAGACATGAAATTAAGGAGCACGCCTCTGGAATGTCAACCTATATGTTTCCATGAACATTAAGCTAGGCATTCCCTAGAGGGGGATGGACTACTCGGAATGAATTGTCTTCGGTAAAACGTTTGACTTTATAGCAATTGTTAACGCTCTTAAACGATTTGACGCATTACTTTAATATTGAAACCGTGAAATAAGTTGTCTATTGGCAATACAGTCCAGAGAACATACTCGCGAGGTACCAGGGTTGACGCTCCGATTCTCAGGATAGGTCAAGCTATTGACTTATCATTCCGACTCTTACGGAGGATGGTGACGATTTCGAAAGGTTTCACCATCGATATTCTAATTCATACACGAATTGAAGGTACCATCACTAAAATGTATACTAATGTGGTTCCCTAAATACGTAGCAATAATCTCGATATGGCGGTTTAGCTCCTCGATGGTGAGACACTCGGTAAGTCGTATGACTTTATAGCAATTTGTAACGTCCTCACACGGTGTGGCACTCTATTTTAATATTCATTCCGCGAATGTAGGCATCTATTGCAATAATCTTCAGCGAATTTACTCTCTGATTATCTTGTTAGACTCTCGGAACCATAGGATGGGTGGAGCTATTGACTTAACCGTTCCATTCTCACAGTGGGCGGTAACGTTCCCGAACGATTTAGTGCTAAATCTTCTAATTTATACATAATGTAAAGGTGCCATTCACTGAAATGAATACTTATTTCGTTCTCTGAACGCGACATTATGCTATCGAAGGGACAGGTTAGCTCCTCCGAGGTGTCTATCGGTAAAGCTGTTGACACTATACTAATAGGTAACGGTCTACAACGGGTTGACGGTTTGCTTTAATATTCGTACCGTGCATTAAGGTGTCTATTGCCAATACTCTTCAGCGTATCTGCGCCCGAAACACCTAGTTTGACTCTATGAATCGCAGTACGTGTGAAGATATTGATTTGGCCGTTCGGCTCTCAACGAAGGTGGTCAGGATCCCGATCTGTTTGGCACTCGACCTTCTATTTCGTGCAGAATATTAAGGTGGCCGTCGCTGAAGTGGATACCGCGTGGCTTCTCTGAACACGAAGTTATACTCTCTATACTGTGTGTAATCTTCTCGGAAGGTAAGGCCATCGGCAAAAAGATTGATTCTTAACCTATTCGTAACGGTCTACGAAGGTTTGCGTCGTGACATTATGATTTATACCGTTATATAGAGTGTATGATGTCAATACTGCACAGCAGATTGACTCTCGGATTACGTGGTTTGCCTCTCGGTATCACAGGGTTGGTGAAGCTATAGACATAGTAGTACGACTCTGAAAGAAGAAGGTAACGTTCTCGGACAGTTCGACTATCGATATTCTAATTCATGCTTGAATCTAGGGTACCGTCACTAAATTGTATACCAATGTGTTTCCCTAAACACGTAGCTATACTTTCGATACGACAGGTTAGCTACTCGGACGGTAAGACCTTCGGTAAAACGTTTGACTTTGTAGCAACTGGAAACGTTCTCAAACGTGGTGACGCTCCATTTTAATATTCAACCAATGGAGTAAAGTGTCATTTCCAATACTGTTCAGCGGATTTAATCGCGATTTACCTGGTTTGACTACCGGATTCAAAGGATAGATGTAGGAATTGACTTCTCCGTTGGACACTCAATGACACTGGTAACGTTCTCGTACGGATCGACCATCGATTTTTTAATTCAAACACTAAGTTACGGTTCCGACACCGAAATAAATACTAATTTCTTTCCCAGAGTACGAAGTTATGCTTTCGACAGACCTGGTTAGTATTTCGGAGGGTAAGGTCTCCGGTAAGACGTTTGTCTTTATAACAATAGGTAACGTTCTCAAACGGTTTGACATTCTACTTTGCTATTCAATCCGTGAATTAAGGTGTCTATTGGCAATACCCTTCCAGAAAGTTACCACATTCTTTGAGAGTCGAACGGCTGAGTCAATAGCTTCACCTATATTTGTGATTCGGTTGTCAAGCTTGGTATTCCAGGAGTAAATCAGCTGCACAGTATTGGCAATAGACACCTTAATTCTCAGTCTGAATATAAAAGTAGAGCATCAAACCGTTTGTGATTGCTACCAATTGCCATATCTATGCTCAGGGAATCAAATTAGATTTCATTTCAGTGACGGACTTGTTAACATCATGTATGAATAGGATCATCGGTGGTCAATTCGTTCGAAAACGTTACCACCCTCTATCAGAGTCGAACGCCCACGTGAATAGCTATACCTACCATGTGATTGCGAAAGTCGAACCAGGTAATTTGGGAGTAATTTTGCTGAACAGTATGGGCAAGAAACACCTTAATTGACAGTTTGAATATCAAAATAGAGCGTCACACCGTTTCAGAACGTTGCTAGTTGCTATAAAGTCAATCGTTTTACCGAAGGCGCTACCTTCCGCGAACTTCACACGCTTCATCGAGAGTATAACTCCGTGTTCAGAGAAACACGTTAGTTTGCACTTTAGTGACGCACACCTTAATATCGTGTACGAATTGGAAGTTCCGCAAATCGTTCGAGGAAGTAACCACATTTTTGAGAGTGGCGCAGATACGGCAATAGCTGCACCTATCTAGTTATTCATCGTGCAAGACCAGGTAATCTTGGAGTAAATCCGCTGAATACTATTGGCAGTACACACGTTAATTCCCGGTATCAAGTTAAAGTAGATAGTCAAGCCGTAGCTTAACATTACCAATTGGTATAAAGTCATTAATTTTACACAATTCCTTTCCTTCCGAGAACCAATCCCGCTGCACCGATTGTCTTGCGTAGTTTTCGCAGGAATAAATGGGTAGACATTTTAGAATGTGGACACCTTTCTTTCATGTTGGAATAGTAAAATCACGACCAAAACTTTTCGAGAACGATACTACATTCCTTAAGAATCGAACTGCTAAGCAAACTGCTTCGCCTATCCAGTTATTCCGATAGTTACACCATGTAGTCTGCGTCCAAACGTGGCGTACAGTATTGGCATTCGACACAAAATTTCATGGTATAAATAGTAAAGAGCAGAGCCAAACCTTTGTAGAACGTTCCATATTGCTATACACTCGAACGTATTACCGAAGTCCGTAGTATTCGAGAAGCTTACCAGCTATTCCGAGGTTATATCATTGTGTACGGAGAAGAAAATTATTATACATTTCAGTGACGGGCTCATTAATATCGTGTATGAATTAGAAAATTGAGTGTCACTCCGTTTGTGAACTATACCACCACCGTTGAGTGTCGAATGGCTAAGTCGATATTCAGATTCCGATAGTCAAATCAGGTATTCCGGGAGCCAATTCGTTGTACAGTACTGGCAATAGACAACCGAATTTATGTTATGAATATTAAAGTAGATGGTCATTCCGTCGGAGAACATTACCAGTTCAATATAGAGTCAGTCTTCATACCGAATATATTACCTTCGTATAATCTAACCCTTTGTAGAGGGAATCGTGATAAGTGCTCGCGGAAACAAATTGGTAGTCATGATAGCAGCAGAATATCCTATGTTCATATATGAATGGGAGGATCCAGAGGCAAAGAGTTCCAGAACGTTACCACCTTCATTCAGAATCGCAAATCTAAGAAAATAACTTCCCCCATCCAGTGATTCCTAGAGTCACACCAGGTATATTAGGAGTAAATTCGCTGTACCGTCATGGCAATGGATACATTAATCCGCAGTTAGTATATTAAAGTTGAACGTCTAACCGTTTGAGAACGCTACCAATTGCTATAAAGTCAAACGTTCTTCCAAAGATATTACCAATTGAAAAATTAACGCGCTGTATCGGGAGCATAACTTCGTGTTTAGAGAATCACATCAGTACATATTAAAATGATGGCATCTTAATTTCGCTGTGAATAAGAAGATCGATGGTAAAACAGTTCGAGACCGTTACCACCTTCTGTAATATTCGAATGTGTAAGTCAGTAGCATCCCATATCCTTTGTTTCCGAGATACATACCCGGTATTCTTGGTGTAAATATGCTGAATATTATTAGCAATAGACGACACAATTCACGGTTTGTATATTAACCAATGTTCAATTTTTCCAGTTCGTATGGAGTCAAACACATTACCAACAGCCTTACATTCGGAGAAGCTAACGCGCCGTTTCGAGATTATAACTTCTTGTTGAGAGAACGAAATAAGTATTCACTTCAGTGACGGGCCCCTTATCACCAAGCATAAAAGAGTAGATCGAGCGTCAAACCGCTCGAGAACGTTGCCACCTTCTGTGAGTCGCGAACAGCCAAATGACTAGCTTCACCTAACCTGTGATTCTGTGAGTCACACCATTTATTCCGGCCGTAAATGCCCTCCCCTGTATTAGCAGTGAAAAACTGAATGCACTTTATGAATTTCAAAGCAGAACATGAACCCGTAGTAGACCGCTAACCATTTTCATAGAGACCGATTACAGAAAGCCTTACATTCCGTGAAGACAGCACACCGTAATGATAGTATAACTTCGTGCTCGGTGAAAGACAGTAGTATACATTTTTGTGACGGGCAACATAATTTTATGTATGAATTAGACGTTAGATGATCAAATCGTTCCAGAACGGTACCACCTTCTATGAAATTCGAACGGCCATGTCAAGAGCTTCACCCATGCTTGGATTGCCAGAGTCAAAGCAGGCATGCCAGGAGTAAATCCGCTGAAAACTCTTGGCAATAGACACCTTCATTCACGGTATGAATATCAATGTAGAGAGTCAGACCGTCGTAGAACATTACTAATTCGTATAAAGTCGTTCCCATAAAGAATACCTTACCTTCCGAGTGGCTGACCCGCCGTATCGAGGGTATAGCCTCGTATTTAGAGAAATACCTCAGTATGGAATCAAGTGGCGGCACCTCAAATTCATCTATGAATTAGATCAGCGATTGTCAAGCCGATCATGAACGTTGGCACCATGTGTGAGAGACGTACGGCTAAGCAAATAACTTCATATATCCTGTGATTCCGAAAGTGAAACCAGATATCTCGGGAGTGAACAGTATTGAACTGTACAGTATCGGCAATGTACACCTCAATTCAGTGTTTGAACGTTGAAGCAGGTTGTCAAGCCGTTGTTGAACAGTAACTATTCGTGTAGGGCCAAACTACTTTCCATATGCCTTACCCTCCTAAAAGCTAACACACTGTATCGTGAGTATAACACTGTGTTCAGTGGTACGAACTTGTATACAATTTAGTGATGAGGACCTTAATTTCGTGCATGAATTAAAAGATAGAGAGTCGATCAATTCGAGAAGGTTTCCTCCTTCCGTAAGACATGAACGGATATGTCAATAGCTTCACAAATCCTGTGTTTGAGAGAGTCAACCCGGTATTCCGGGAGTGAGTCCACAGAATAGTTTTGGCAACAGGCACCTTTATTCGCGGTTTCAATATTACAGTACAGATTCAAACCATCGCAGAACACAGCTAATTGGTATAAAGTCATTCTTTTAACCGAATGCCTTGCCTTCGTGAACTTAATCCGCTGTATGGAGTGCCCAGCTTAGTGTTCACGCAACCAGATTAGTAGACATTTTAGCAGACGGGCACCATAGTTCCATGTATGAGTAGCAAAACAGAGAGTCAAATCGTTCGAGAACGTATCCACCTTCTATGAGAGTGGCAAAGGTAAGTCTATAGCTTCACCAATCCTGCGAGTCCGAGAGTCAAACCTGGCATCCTAGGAGTAAATCCGACGAACAAAATTGGAAGTAAGCACCTTATTTCCCCCTTGGAATATTAAAGTAGAGATTGTAACCGACGCAGATCATTACTGAATGGTATAAAGTCATTCCTTTCGCCGAATACCTCGCCTGCCGTGAATTTAACGCGCTGCAGCGTGTGTCTCACTCCGCGCTCACTGAAACATATTACTAGACATTTTAGCAGACGCACACCCTTTTTCCATATATGAATAACAAAATCGAGAGTAAGACCGTTCGAGTACGGCACCACCTTTCTTAGGATTCTCCCAGCTACGTCAATAGCATCACGTATCTGTGATTCCGAAATGCAAACCAGGTATTTCGGGAGTAAATTCGCTGTACAACATTGGCAAAAGACACCTTCATTCACTATATGAATATTAAGGTACAGGGTCAAACCGTTGTAGAATGTTACGAATTGGTATGAAGGCATCCCTTTTATCGAATGCCAAACCTTCCGAGAAGCTAACCCGCTGTTTCTAGAGCATAGATTCGTGTTCAAAGAATCATATTAGTATCCATTTTAGTGACGAGCACCTTAATTCCATGTTTGAATAGCAAAATCGATATTCAAACCGTCTGAAAACTTTACCACCTTCTGTGAAAGACGAACGGCTCTGCCAATGGCTTCACCTATCCCTTGATTCATCGAAGCCGTTCGAATCTCAAAGAAGGCGGTAACTTTCTCGTATGGTTTGACGCTCGATCTTGTTATTCATAATGAAATGAAGGACCCCGCCACTGAAATGAACACTAATTTCTTTCTCTGAACCGAAGTTACACTCTCGATAGAGCGGGATATTTTTTGGAGGGTATGGTCTTCAGTCAAGCGTCTGACTTTATAACAATTGGTAACGTTCTTAAACGGTTTGACACTCTATTTTAATATGTAAACCATGAAATAAGGTGTCTATTGCCAAAACTCTTCAGCGGGCTTACTCCCGGAATACCTCGTTTGACTGACGGAACCACAGGTTATGTGAAGCTTTTGACGCAGCCATTCGTATCTCACGCAAGCTGGCAATGATCTTGAGCGGTTTGGCCCTCTATCTTGTAATTCATACATGAACGTAAGTTCTCTTTCTCGATATTCTTATTGATACATGATATTAAAGTGCCGCTCACTAAAATGTGTAGTAATTTGAGTCTCTGAACACGAAGTTATACTCTCCACTCGGTGTGTTAGGATCTCGGATAGTAAGGTCTTCGGGAAATACTATGACTATGTACCAATTGGTAACATTGTCGAACGGTATGACGCTCTACAATACTATGAGAACCGTCATTTAAGGTGTCTATTGGCAACACTGTTATGCGGATATACTCCATCTATACCTGATTTGACTCTCCGAATCACTGGACATTCAAAACTATTGACTCAGCATTTGTACTCTCGAAGGAGGTGGTATCATCCACGCACTGTTTGTCCCTCGATCGACCTATTACTACATGACAATATGCTGTCTGTCCGCCAAAATGTGTACTGTTTTGTTCCTGTGAACAATACGCATGGCAATCGCTGCAGCTGGATTTGTCCGCGAAGGAAAAGCCTTCTATGAAGTTTGACTGTATGCCAATTCGTAATGTACTATAACTGCCTGATTCTCCACTATACTATTTATACCTGGAGGTAGGTTGTATAACGCCAATACTGTACAGCGCATTTATTCCCGGAATTCCTCGCTAAACTCTCTGATTCACAGAATGTATTAAGCTATTGACATAGCCATTTGAATCTCAAAGAAGATGGTAACTTTCTCGAAAGGTTACCGCTATCGGTAATGTGTTTAATTCTATACCAATAGG
>NW_027470323.1:0-39801 GCF_051020765.1 Lasioglossum baleicum
GACCTGCCATACCTGATGCTCATCGAGAAACGGTGGTCTATGGGAAGTTTACGATTATTTTCGGACGAAATCAACGAACGATCCTCGTGACCGGGCTTAACGGCGCAAAAGGAAGAGGAGGAGACGATGATGGTAATTAGAAGGGGCGCGTAGAACGACGCGCGGTCCCGAGGGCACGAAAGGAATTACCCGTCAGCGTTAATTCGATTGGAAGTTAATAACCTGCTCAAATCCGGGGAACAGAAAGCGACGCGTGTTACGCGGACTGGCCCAACGTCGGTCATCAATCTCTCCGCGCGTTCTTCCGCGCGGTCCACGTGAAATATTATCGGCACGGCCGAGGCTCGACGCGAATTTCCACGCCTCCCCGTTTCGCTCGTCCTCCTTTTTCCATCCACGCTTCCACGTGGAAATAGCGCCAGCCACAGCCTCCGCTCCCCGTTTCTGCGCGTACGAGCCTACTCGAGACTGTCAACGCGCATCCATCCGGTTAGCTCGTTCGTACATGCCGTAAAAAAATTACCAGACCCGAGTTCCTCCGCTTGATATTCGGATCGTGGCCCACTTCCTCGCGGGGAGCCAGATTTCCTCGAGATTCGTGGTTCCTCGAAGGAACGCGAGATATCTCGCGTCGTGATCGAGGGAAATTCGATTTCACGCGCAGAGACGGGAGGAATTTTTGAACTCGGATGGTATCGAGGGTATCTGACAGTGAGTCAGAGGCTCTTAACGCGTTCTTCAGCAACGTCGCGCGAGCGCGATCTCTATCGAGAGTGCAGAGTTACACGTTCCTCGTTAATTTTTACGCTTTCGCCGCGAAAACAGTCGCGGTCTGTTCCGGAGCCGGCCAATACGCTCCAAGTACATTACCCAGAGACTCGAGGAACAAGTGAGGGGTTGTGGCTACTCGAAGTAGCCTTTTTGCCCGGCTTTATCGCAGCGAACTTATAATTCCAGACGCGAGAGTCGCGGGGCGAGAAGCTGGAAGGTTTTATCGAAAACATTCTCTCTCCCTCTCCAGTGATACGTGGAAGATCCTCCTCGACGCAAAGTCGACGAGGCACGGAAGAGTTAAAAAATCCTCTACCGGGGATTCGACCAGGAAGAGGGTGGTACCAAAGGGATGGAACGGGTTTCTGGAAACCCGGTAGCGACTCGTTCTGTCAGGTGGAAACGGAAGAAGAAAGAACGCGTTGTCCGTGAGACACGGTAGGAGCCGGGGAACGTCACGCGATCTTAATTAACAATGTACTCCAATTTGCTGGTTAGAAAGGCGGCGTCGAACGATCCCCGGCGGGTGGTGGAAATTTATGCCGCCGTCTGGGCGCAACTTCAAAAGCGGCTCCTCGATATAAATCAGCTGGAAAGCGGCGGAGGTGGTGGAAGCCGAAAGGAACGAGCCGGAGGAGAAACGAAGATGTACGGCCGTCATTGTTTCGCCGTTTCGTGGCGCGAGTTGAATAGATCCTGGATGGTCTGAACGAAGGTTAATCCGCATTCATAATCGGCCACGCAACGCGCGCGCACGCACGATCTTGAGGGACCGTCCCCATTCACCCGTTAATTCTCTCTTTCTTCTGCCTTCTGATACCTGAATGCAACCGGAAGCCCTTTCACGCGGCCCGATTTCGTAGTCCGAACCAGAGCACGGCCCCCTCCCTCTCCCTCCTCTCTCTCACTCTCTCTCTCTCGCTCCCTCTCTTTCTCTCCGGAGGGTATGGCACCTTTGCAGGCGCTTCGATTCGCCAGCTGAAAGACGCGCCTCGGAACGGAGGACGATTCTCCGGGACGACCGGATCAAAGGGGAGATCGGGAGAGAAACGGAGATCGAGGGATTTCGAGGCTGCCTGGGATTATTCCGAGGGGTTGGCCTCGATCGAATATTCCTGCCGCTCGTACAGTTTAAGCGGCGCGCGTTGCTTCCATTATTCCGATACCTATTATCCGGATGTACCGCTGCTCCGACATTCTGTTATCCGAACGCATTTTCTTGTAACGCCATTGTTGCTGCATGCTCTCCGAGTGGAAACGCTCCACGTGGATCTGTTTATAGGACCGGTGCGGCGCTTCGAGAACAGTTGCTCGCTGGCAAAATTCGACCGAGCTTTCCCGCTCTTCTCCCGATTCCAATGCCTCGTTGTTCGATTATTTCCTCGCGGCGAGAGGCCGTGTTTCTTTCGGTGAATCGCGACCCAGTTCTATCGTTTGGACGGAAACGCTTGGACGCGGAGTTTAAACTCGCGGCACGGGAAATCTGGCACGCGGATTCGAATATAGAAGATTCCGGACAGGGATCGATGAAACGCGAACGACGTATCGGCGGAAAGGATTCCGCGAGCGTCTGTTAGACCCGGCTCGTTCCCGTCGAAGGCCTTCTTCCGAGAAATCTGGGACACGGGGATCGTGCCAAACACGCGATTCAGCGGTGGCTGAGCAAGAGACGGTTACTTTTCTCGGTTTACGTTTTCGGAACAGTACAGGATGAACGGTCGCTTCTCGGATCGCTGCACTCAGCAGGCGCGTAAACACTAACTCGCAGCTGCGGGCTGCGATCCTTTCGCTCTAACCTCGTAACCGTATCGCATCCACACCTCCGACATCTACTTCCACGCGGAGTTTAGTCTCGGTAATCGCTCCACTCCGACGAAGGATGCAGGAACTTTATCTGGAATCGGAACGACCTCGTTAAGCCGGTCTAATTATACCGGCCGCCCGATCGACAGTCGATTTTAGGCTGCCCGGAGAAACACGGGAAACGTTCGTCAATAAACAGTTATCTCGCAGTCGATGCATGCCGCCGTCAGACTTTAAAATAACTCGGACGCCGCGTCCAGGCATAATAATGCCGTGCAGACGCACAATCGCGCCCATTGTGTCGCGGAAAAACGCGTTTATGCGACGCGGCTCGAGCCTTCCTGGCTTTAATTAGCAGGTAACAAGCGAGTTTCAGCCCGCGGCGTGTTCGACTCGTCGATGCGTCGCACGCTCGAGGATGCGGCCAAAGAGGACTGGCGCGTAACGGCGAGTGGTGGCGATTCGCGCGATCCATCGACCGGTCGGAGACGTGGCAGGCCGTGCGAACAGCCTCGAACAACACCGTCCGATTCACCGTCGCGCGAGTAATTGCTAGTTCGAAAAGAACTCGCCAGCGGGGAACAGCGGGAAGAATTATTGTTAGCGGGACTATCCCGGCGAATGAAAGTCGGAATTTCGAGCGGCGCCATTTTTGTTTTCTTTCACCTCGATGATTAGTAGAGCCGAAACGCGTTACGAAAGTACGTGGATTAATTAAAGGGGAGTTTAGGAGACTCGGTTATCGAGGTTAGCCAACCGCGGAGAAATCTCTGTTGATCCGTCCGCGATACGGACGGTATCGGTCACGATGCACGTGGTGTAAATAGATAATAAAAGCGGGGGAAAAAGTATCCGACTGACCGGCGTCGAGTACGACTGCAGCCAGCCAGCTCTGTTTATCTTCTGTCAACTGCCGATAGGGAAAGCTCGAGTTGCGCTCCAAAGTCTCGCAACGCTAGTCGGAAAACCAGCGAGTCGCTTTCGACGCGCCACCGACGCTTCCAGCCGCTCCGCCGTTTATCGAGCATCGGTTTTTCTAATCTTTTAAGTCACGGCGAGGAGTTACCCGCTCGAATCGTAAAGCATCGCGTTAACGGCGCCGAGGAGATAAAGGGACGAAACGGATGATTTAGGTTTCAAACGGATAGATCGCGGCGGACGCCTTTCCATTATACACGATCTTGTTAATTAATTAACAACTAGCCCGTAAAACGGTTTTACTACGGTCGTTCCGATCCACGCGGAAATGTTTAACTCCTCTTCGTTTCGAGCAGCTCGAACTTCCCGAGTCCTGAAATTCGAAATACGCTTTCGAAACGCAACGGACGGAGTCGGCGTGGAAAATATCGGATGTAAAGAAAGGCGAACGAAGAGCGAATTATCGCGTGTGACGAAGTTGAGGCCCGTGCGCGGCGTCGTGTTGGCGTCGGGCCCTAAGCAGGCTACGCTATCTCATCCGACGCCCACCACGGTTATTTCCTCTCTCCCACGTGTCAATTAGTATTCCTCGAGATTTTCGTTATTCCCTTCTTTCTTTTTCTCTCCATTTTTCACCAAATTCACCGTCCGTATTCGGAGAGTGGAACAGCGATGGGCGTGGAGACGTTGGACGTTCACCGCGCGCTTAAAGCGGTCGTTAAGGAAGATTATACATCGAGGAGGTTGAAACGAGGATTTCCAGGAGTCGTCTGGGTTATTCCAGGCAATTAGAGAGCCAGAGAGATGAAGAGAGAGCGAGAGAGAGAGGGAGAGAAACTTACTTTCGAATCGTCGAGGAGGCTAGTTAGTTGTTTGCCGATTAAACGTCGCGGCAAAAACGGCCGCGTTTATTGTTACATGGCAAACAGGCGGGTGTCGCGAAGGCAAACATAAATCGGGGAGGCGTTGTTAGTCATCGGAGGAAAAGCCACGGGATTTCGTGGCCAGCGAGACTCGCAATAAACGAAACGCACCCCGCTGCTTCGGGTGTTCCCCTCGATGGCCGAACCACCTACCCTCCGCTATCCGATTTCTCATAGATCATCGAAGAAGTTCCCGCTACCCGAGTGCCCGTAATCCTTCGTTAAACAAAGGATATTTTGTTTAAAGTTCTCCCCGTCGGAGGTCCGATAATTAATCGACGACCGCGTTATTTTCGCCGTCCCGGAGAAACCAGCCGCTAAGACCGACGCTCGATATTTGCCACCGAGGGCTGTCGCTTAACAGTTCGTCTTAATCTCGCGTTTTCGGAAGCTGAATTTTCCCAGCAAAAAGTTTCTCTATTATACGCGTGATAAGAAAGCCATTATGCAAATCACGGCGAGACGGCCGCGATCCCTGAAAAACCGCATTAACCGAGACGGTTTAAAACGCGCGGCCGCGCGAATAAAGGCGCCATCGATCACGGATGAAAGAACCGGCGTAAACGCTCGCTCGCAACTTTAATTACGCTCGCATAAATAAACCACTCGAATTTTATTCCCGCGTTTCCGCTCGATACCTCGGCAACCAACTCCGCCGCGAAATCACGCTCCACTCCCACGCAACCACCCGCCTCCTGGCCAATAAACCGAGAACCTTTCTTCCCGCCACTCTCTTCTCTATCAAATTGTAAATTCACCGTGGAAATTTACCTACCGTGCCGACCTCTCGGAGCATCCAGCCACGGTTTATCGTTATTCCCCGGGGCGAGCTGCCGGGTCGGACCGCGAAGAAAGTAGCAGACCGGACGAATTTCAGCTCGACTAGCGCGTTGCCATCTGTTTCTCCGCGATCGACGCGCGGCCAACCGAGGGGTAAACAGCCCCACGAGGCTGCCAGCAACCCCCGTGGCTCGCAACATTACGCGTGCCCCACGAATCGTTCATCCCGTGGAATTGCAAGAGTAATCCCCGGCCGGCGCCGCTCAGGCATTTACATAAAAATAATTAAACGGCCGGTTGCTCGCTCGCTCCCGTCTCCGGCATCCGGAGGAGCATCCGCGTCGCGACGCTCCGCAAGGATCGCTCGCGCGATCGAGCCATGCAAATCCGCCGTTCGAGACGAGACTTTTATAAAATTGTAATGTACGTAGGATATCGGTGTGCCGGCTTTCGGCGTTTCCCCGCCATGAATTTTAAGCGGCGTGACGCCGGTTCGCGAGGAGGATCCGCGAGGTCGAGCAATCGTACGTTCCGCTAATCCATCTGCGAGCTCTTTCATCCGCGTGCCTTAATCGGTGTTTCGTGGAGGAAAGAAGTTTCGTTTCATTAATAATTCATACGGTACCCCCGATGCATCTCCGCGGCGGTATCGGATCGATCCGTTCCCGCAGCAACTTCCCAAAGAACCCCCCGCGCGTTCCACGTTTCATTCCTCCTCGTCCGGCCCAGTCGTCATTACCCCCGAAGCCCTATTACCGGCGCGCGGTCGGCTCGATTGGATCCCTCGAACGACGTCATCGAGATGAAAGGGAAAAAAGTAGGAAGAAGGCCGTTTCGCCTGTGGGACTGGAACGGCGGCTCCCTTTCGCCGCGACCGAACCGTGTGACTCTTTATCGAAAACAAGTGGAAGAAGGGGGCTGGTCGCAGACGGAGTTCTCGGCGCATCGCGAGGGGACGCGCGCCGATCTCCGAGGGCGTCGAGGACAGGCAGAAGGGTGGTTTCCATCGGGGAAGCGACGGGGAAGACGGTCGGAAAGATGCGGCCCGCGTGGAGGGTCGCGTGGAAGTCTCTGCCCCGAGCGCAGACACGTGTTACGCAAGGCAGAGACGCGTGAAAGCATCCATCAAGACCAGCATGGTGCACCGCGAGCATGGTACGCAGCTGCCGAGCTCCGTTCTACCGTGTCGGAGCTGGTTTCGCTGGCTGGGCAGGCCGCCGGTGAATTCGACGTGGCCCGCTTCGACGAGGGTGGCGGCGGCGGCGGCGCCCGTGAGGGTTGCGTCCAAGAACAGGGACAAAAGAGGCAGAGGAAAGGAGCGAAGAAGCGTCGGCATCCCGACGGATCAGGCTGGATCGCGCTGGGTGAACTCGATTGGGGTGGCCACGCAGCCGGAACCGACCGGAGGATCGAAACCTCTCCGTCACCTCCCACAGCCATTTTTTCTCCCACACCCCCTCCCCTCCCGACGCGACAATTTTGATCGATATCTTTAATTTTTGCCCCGAGACTCGCGCCTCCTCCCCGCTTTCCGTCCGATTGCCGAACAGCGAGAGCGGATAACGAGAGAAAAAGCGAGAGGCGTCTGGGAGGAGACGAAGGAGGATTGCGAAACGGACGACTGCCGCAGGATCGAGACATCTGGCCAACGCTTCGCCTCGTAAATCAACGTTTACATTCCCGTTTTACGATGTCCTTCCTTCGCGAAAATCGCGGCCACGGACTCTAGCTGCCGGCTCCTTTGTCCACCGGTTAAACTTTCATATTTCCATGCATCTTGTAACGAGCCGAAACGCCGACTTTATTCTCCGTGACTGCGTACCTTCTTGCCGGCAGACATGCCAGAAAAACGATGCCATTAATATTAACGCGGCTCGAGCGGGATCCGATGTTCCGCAACTTTCCAAGTTTTCTCGATGCCGAACAGCGCCGAGCAGCGCCAGTCTTCTCGATAAAGCGCTTCGCTCTCGCAATTCTACCGTCTGATAACGGGACACACGAGTTTCCCGATCGTACGAAACGCCGAGTTTCGTTAATTTCTTCATCCGCGACCCGCTCTTCAGGGGAAAAACAGCGCCGTTTTCCGGAACGTCGAACAGGAGAGCAGAGAAAGTTCTCGCGAGCCGCAGAATTTTGTTACGCGACTCTCCATTCCGCCAGCAACGGTTTAACCTGTCCCGGTATAAAACTTGGAAAGTTGGACAGTTTCTCTCTGGCTGTTGGCTGATAAAAATCTCTCAAAGTCCGGCGCGGTGTACGAAAGTCGCGAGGAAATCCGACGCCGCTTCCGACGTTGGCAGCCACGCTGGCGAAAGGTCGCGAGGTATTTCAACGATCCCTCGCGCGGGAATATCGGGCGGATATTCGTGAAAATTTTCAAGGCCTGGCAGGACGCATCTGATAATCCCTGCCTGGCCGGGCATCGAGCAAGGGAGCGTTGCGCGCAACGTGCACGAGGGTGTATTAAGTGCGCGTCCCTATATAGCTCATTCGACGCAATCGCGATGGTAGATAAGGCCTGTCACGATCTCGCGACGGGGAGCTCCGCGCTCCTTCCTTTTCCTCCGTTCATTATACAAACGCGATGGTTTACGCCCGGAACTCGCTTAGCGTCTGTTCCGTCTTCGCCACGGACGATCAACGATCACGGGGACGAAGAGGACGACGACGTCGTCGTCGCTGTGATTCATCGCGATATCTCCGATTTATCTCGCGCGACACGCTTCCCGAACACCGGCTAAAATTCGTTCGACGTATTCGACGCGGCGATGGAACGTTGCCGAGTGACTAATGGTCCATTACGCGGCCAAATTGTTTTATTCTCCATCCGTTGCGATCGAGCAATTTCGCTGGAAAAAATTTTCGCGAGATCGTTAACCGACCGAACGGAACGTAAACATCCTCGGTGAAATGCGGGCGTTAAGAGAAAGAGCGAATTTACCCGAGAATCGAGCTATCCCACGCGCATCCTCCATCTATCATCGGTGCTTTTAATACGAAAAACATGACTGGCTGATGTAGACGAGATTCCTTCGGCTGTACTTTGCCAGCGTTGTTTCCTTCGACGCATCCTCGGCCAATGTTTTCGTCGTTTGGTCGCGTCTGCACGTGGCACGCGCGAATATCGCCCAATGAAACGTCGATTTCCGGCAAACCGTCGGCTCTGCAAGCCCGGCGAATGCTCGAGAAATTGCATCCCTTCGGATTCGCAGATTTTATCGCGACCGAGCAGCGGCCGATCGGATATCGCTTCGACGGATTAATCTGAAAAATACACGCTCGATTCGCCGGTACAAGCTGTGTTGTCGGCTGGTGTAGGGGTGTAGAACGGCGCGAAGCCATAATGAACCCGAAACAGGCCAGGCGCCAGTTTCACGCGCGTGATAATACGTGGAATGACGGGGCAGTCTCGCAGGACAATCGTACAAGCCTGTCGGGTGTCGAAACGCAATTCATCATGTAGCTCGCCCCTGAAGAACAGAAGGAAGGGAACGACGAAGAGTCGGAACGCGGGAACGAAGGGAAAGACAGGAAAGCGCGGCGCGGAGAGCGAGGAAACGGAGAAGAAGGAGAAGAGAGGACTAACGAGCGAGGGAAGATAGAGAGAGAGAGAGAGAGAGAGAGAGAGAGAGAGAGAGAGCGAGAGAGAGAGAGAGAGAGAGGGGGAAAAAAGGGAAGAAAAACGGCCGCAGGCCCCGTGGTAGGTACCCTTGCACGCACTCGACGCATCAATCTTCTTTGCCAACAATGTTCGCGTAAATTACCCTCATCGATATCAAAGTGACGAGGGTGGCAGGCTGGCGTCGGCGCTAGCGTCGACGTTGCCGGCGGAAGAGGCCAGCCCTTATCTCGCGCCAGTCAGAAAATCGAGTTTACAAAGATTCGATCGAGGAGCAGAGAAGGCTCTCACGAAGCCCGAGGAACGTCACTCGGTACCACCAGGCTTCCTCCGCGTGTTCGCCGATTCCGTCCAGGGAATTCCGTTTCTCCTCGCGTCTCCGCGAGGCGGACAACCTCGCGTGTAAAATCGGTGAAAAGGGTCAGGCGTGGTGGAGATCGGGAAACAATGAGAAGAGATACCGCCGCGATACACGTTTCTTCGTGCTTTACGATTCCCGACCCGCTTCGGCTCGTCATACCTTCGCGAGCTAGACGTTACCGGCCCGCTCCGAGTCCGGCCGAGTATACCTGCGTCGATTATTGCCCGTTTAGAAATTCCACCGTCGACCGGAGAAACCGATCCCTGGCCGACCGACGCCGACGCCGCCGCCGAGTCCGGGGAATCGCAATTAGCCTGTCCGATCCTTTTCGGTGTTAACCTCTGACTCTGGCCGTGCTTCTTCTTCCCTTCGAAACTCGCGCAGCGTTTTACCGGAATTCGCTCGCGTGCCTGCGTTCACTTTCCATCCCAATTACTCCGCGGTTAGGCCTCTTGGTACCCGCCACTTTATCTCGAGGTTGGCGATATCCGTATCGAAGCGTGGTTGCTGCGGCAGAAATTGCCCCTGCCGCTGATAAAGGCCGGGGCAACGAGATTAGGAAAAATCGCGGGAAACACGCGAAGGAATCGGCGGGAAAGGCGCACGGTGATGGGCGTGCGGCGTGGCAGACCGTTCGGACAGCGCGATCGGGCCATAAATTACCGGTGATACGTCGGATCGGTGGCAGCTAGGCCAGCTCGAGCGTGCTTCCGATACGTACGGCCGCTTCGGGCCAGAGGCACGCTCTTAAATTTCCCTCGGACGCGTCCGGACGCCTTGGAAGCTCGATTCGAAGCTCGGTTCGATGCAAGGGAGAATAGGCGCCGCGGAGGGAAGAGATTAGAGCGTGGAAAAGTTTCGCGGGCCCGTGGCGTCGACGATACTCGGTTTAATGTACCGTTATGATCTTTATGGGGGGCGTTTATAGGCCATTACGATTGAGCTTTCACGCCGAAAACGGCGCTACGTCCGCGGCTGGTTCTCGCGGGTATTTCCATCCCTCTCGTGCGCGGTTGATAACTCAGTCTCACCGGGGCCAGAGTTATGCGGTCGTAATTATCGGCCGGATCGCGCACTCGAAATGGATCGTTTCACGCATAATCGATGCCCGGTTCGGCGAACGATATTAAACCGGGGAATAAAAAGGAAGGAGCGGGCGCGCTCGTTAATCGCAGTTGCCCTCTTTCTACCGCGCTAGCACGTTTCCCGCGTTTAATTGCGCCTGCGTATAATTTCCACTTTCACCGACTCTCCTCCGCGACTCTGCGCTCGGCGTAATGAAAATCTCTGGCTAACAGGATCATCAGCGACGAATTAAGCGAATTTGCACTAGTCGCAAAGGCGGTCGCTGCCCTTCCAGGATCTTTAATTAACGAAGCTTATTTTAATCATCCCCGATCAGCCGTGAACCCTATCTCCCTCTCTCTCTCTCTCTCTCTCTCCCTCTCTCCACGGTTTAGAGTGCCCGCTTAATAATCTCGTTGGTTGGAAAAACTCGCGACCATGCCATCCCGGGTGCCCCACTCGTCGGTCACCCCGCGATAAATTTTCCAGCGACTCGCGTATCGCTGGCGCAACGAAATTACTCGACGCGCGGTTTTTCAGCGAAATTATCGGCGAGAGTGACGTCGGCGAGATATTATCGGGAATTTTCGCGAAGGCGCCGCGCCGAGCCGTGGGTGTGCGTCGCGGTCGGATAGCGCGATGACGAAGATAAGGGAAATTGCCGGGGAAAAAAGGATTAACCGGGGCAGTGGGCGTAATTAAGGCCGCGCGTGGAAACGCCGCGTAATATAGATGGCGGTGGATAAATCGACGGCATCTGGCAGTTTGGCGCGAGCTGTGAAGGTTGCCGGACGATTATCTCTGGGAACTGGTAGACGACGAGCCGTGCCTTCGA
The DNA here is from genome assembly GCF_051020765.1 of Lasioglossum baleicum. Classification (NCBI taxonomy): domain Eukaryota; kingdom Metazoa; phylum Arthropoda; class Insecta; order Hymenoptera; family Halictidae; genus Lasioglossum; species Lasioglossum baleicum. The sequence continues at coordinate 11,076 of NW_027470323.1, forward strand.
CAAGAAGCGTGTTAATTTTCCCCGGTTGGCCCCTGTTTCGAGATCGCCATGATCGACGACGTTACTCCCATGGGTCCTCGTATTTATGGGGCTGGAGATTAGCTCGCGAGACCCCGGCGTAACCTCTGCACCAGCCACGAGGAAGAGACTTTTACGACATTGCGACGTAATCGAACGGCGTTATCGTCCGCCCTGCCGCATGAGTAACTTTACTGCCTCGCTTCTCCTTTTTTTTTTCTCTCTTCTCTACACCTCGCTCGTTTCGCATTCGCGTCACGACTCGGATAGTACCGGAATATCTCGAGCTGCTTCCTCCGCGAGTGGATCGCCAGTGGATTCTCGGTTTACGGGACCGCGAAGGTTCCCGAGGTCGAACCGCGGAGAAGCGAAAGTCCCGAACGTTTCGCGCGAGACGCTGCTAAACATTTGGCGGATGGCGCCGACGGTGCGCTTCGTTCCGTTATTCCGCCGTTCAATTAGTAAAACAAAACCGGCGCACTCCGGCTGGCTTTTACAATTCATAAACCGGATGGAGGGTGGGTCGGGAGCGGCACGGGGAGATGCATTATCGCGCAGCCAGGCAGCGCATTATTTTCGCGATAGGATCGCCGTGGCGCGGCTTCGATTCCCTTAACGAGTAACGCTCGATCGAGCAACGATCTCGCCGGATTTCGAAATCGGTCGAGCGCCGGTGGATCAAACCGTCTGGCCTGTACCCTTCCGCCGCGTAGACGGCCAACAGCGACACGGGGGGTAGATAAAATCTGTATTACGTTTAGGGACGTGGCCATGCGCCTGCGCTCCCCTGCAAACCTATTAACGTGCGTACACACGCGTTGCATCGCAACGCACGCGAGCGGCAGCACAGAGAGAGAGAGCGGGAGAGGGAGAGGGAGAGTGAACGTTCCTGGATCCTCGTGATTTACGCGTGCCGATGCTGCTTCGAATTCAAAGCTTCCTATTAACCGGGCGCAGCGCGCGGGATCGGGATCGTGGCGCGCTCTCTACGTTCGTACGAAATTTGAAAAACGATTTTATCGGCGAGAGCCGATTGCAGCGGGCTGGCTGGAGCGGCAGCCGCGATATTTCAGCCGGCAGGGGACAGCCGCGTAATTGCGGCATACATCTCCGCCCCTAATTTCGCTATAAGCTTCGCATTAAGGCGGGAAAAAATCGAGCGAGCCGCGGCTGGTCCGGCGACAAACAATTCGCCTCCGACCCCCGCCGCTTCCATCCACCTCGGCCGTTTTTCTGTCGGTCGCGCCGGTCGCGCCGCTCGGTTCCGCAGCGCTGAGGACACTTTAATCGACAAAATTTCGCAGACACACCGCCGCCACCGGCACCGCCGCGGCCCCGACATAAATTTCCAATTTTCGCCACGCAGAAATGGCGAAGAAGTTTAATTGCCGCCGTCCGAAACTTTTAAAGCGTTTCCGCTTGTCGGCTCGGAGCAGCGTCTTGTTCGTCCCTTCGGCAGCGCCGCGCTAAAAACCACCCGTCCAAGCGGTTTTTCCCGTGAAAGCTTCCACCACGCTCTGCCTCTTCTCTCCACTCCTTCGCGCCGTCTCTCCTTGGAATCAATTTTCCTCCGTTAGCGTTATACCGAGCGTCGTGGAAACTTTCGCAAAGTCCGGCCACGTCCGTGTCCCTGATCGACCGTCCGGCTTCTCGCCGATCGGCTCGAATAACCGCGCTCGTCTCGCGCGATACCTCGTATTTCCTTCGCGAGCCGATCTCTTTTCTCGTTCGCGTACGGGCAGCAAGCGGCGAAATTGCCGGATCGGCGGGAAGAGGAGAGGCGGTAACGAGATGGAAAGAGGGTTGAGAGAAGAGCGGCGTCTGTCGGTGGATCTGGCTCGGCTGAACGGGATCGAGCGGTACACTGTTAATCTCGCGCGAACATAACGCGACTATAAATTATCGGAACGAGCGGGCGAGCACTACGTGGAAAGTGTGCTCCCAGGCAGCAGGTCTTCGTAGGCAGCCTCGGAGGATGGTTTATGGACTTGATCTTACGTACTGTTACCTTGATTCTCGGTCATTATCATCGTCGACCTGCACGCGATCAGGAGTTACCGGCGATGCATCGCCGCGGCCAGGAAGTTTGCGCTCTGAAAACACATAGGCGGAGATGGTAATTTCCCCTTCGTCCGGCACGCTTCTGCTGTATTTATTTTGTCAATAATAACGAACGCAAGGGCGGAGCTGTATATTTTCTCGCAGATTCCAGCTCGGCCATTGTATCTTCCCGGAAGCGGAGCTCGGATCTCCGAGAGATCCTCGGATCGTTTAACGCGCTCGTTTCCACCTTCCCCTCGTCTCACTCCGCTTGGTATAGATTGTTTCGACCGAACACGGTTTTCCCCGAATCTCGATGGAGGTTGGGTCCGGTGACGGACGGAAGGAAAACGGCTGGAAGGACGAAAGAGGAGGACGCGGAGGGAGGTTCACGCAAGGTACCGTTGCACTTCCGGAAAGGAAGAGAGTGGGAGGAAGCACGTGGTGGGTGGAAGGGAGGCGAGGAAAGAAAGAAGAAGGTGTCGGTGGTTGAATAAGGGCGGGAGCGGCGGTCGGGTGCGCGCGCAGCCGGCAGCGTGGCTGCCGCCGGTGGCTCGAGAGGCGGCCGCGTGGTCGGCCCGCTTCAGTAACTCCGATACCTCCGAGCGAGGCAGTCACGTCCGATTTCCAACCCGAGGCGCGCCAAAATTTCTCTTTCCGTCAACACTGCCAACTCGCCTCGACGCGACCCACTCGTCGACCTTCGTTGCCTTTCCAACCATGCGAGCACGCCTTTCCTCCTTCCGCTTCTTCCCACGGTGAACGTTCCGCGCCGTTGTTTATAAACACGATCGACGCGCGTGACCCGACAGGCTCGAAATTCTCTCGCGTATTCCGCGTTGCGAACACCAAGCGAACAGTCAACGAGAAAGACCTTTGAAATTTTTGCCTCGAACGTTCCGACACACGGCTATCGGATATCCGTCTTCCGCGTGATCCAGTGCTCCGTGTGATGTACGTCTGACGTTATCCAGCGATTCCGTTCAGTTCCGTCGTTCACACGGCAAGCGATCGCTATGAAGCCGGCTTACCTCGTCGCGATCCTCTGGTCGCTGGCGATTCCGACGCTCGGCGAGCCCGCGAGCGAACCCTCGAAAGCCAGAGTGACAGTGCTGAAATGCTGTCAACGGCAGGAGGTGCTGGTGAAAGAATCGGACAGCGAAGCAGACGCGAGGACTCGTTGCAACGGGACGAAGAACAATTGGAAACCCGTCATCTACTCGCCGTCGAAGCGTGGGATGTTGGACCATCCGCCAGCGGAATGGGACATCGTGGAGGGAAAGAGGCCGGTGTGCGACGAGAGCTCGGTGTTGACCTACGTGCCCTACAGGGTCACCAATCCGTTCGTGCTCATGGAAGACGGCCACGTGCTTCTGGACATTCACATGATCGACAGCGTCGGCCCGGACGAGTATTGCGCCGATTCGAACGCTTTGCTGGTTTGCACGAAGAAGAAGATGGAAGGGAACCACGCGGCCGCGACCATGAGGCCGAGGGTCAGAAAGTGCTGCGGAAAGGACGCGGCGTTCTACGAGGAAATGTGAGTGTTTCTCTGGGTTTTTGTTGACACTCGGCTCGGTTCACCCGATACGGACGGTAATCAGAGGACACGTCGACCCGTAGTTCGATAATTCCCTCACGCCCGACTATTTGTGTTTTCTCCGCCATACGTCCCGAGACGCGTTCCGACTTGTTTTCCCGCCGCAGAGTTAATATTTGTATTACGACCACGTAAGTGCACCCCGATACGGCACGCGTACCGTTCGCGAGTGTCATTGCCGTACGTAAAAACACAAATTAAATTCATATGGGCCAGCGTTCGAACGAAACTGCATAATTTAGACGAGCCACGCGGGTGAATCGATATTCCTTGCAGACAAATATTCGAGTGATTTGTATTCTAGCGGCGGCGGCATCGGAGCCGAGAGGAACGCCGGGCTACTAGCTTCGGGAATAACTGTAATCGCTCGGTCGGTTACACGAAATTTATCGGTTTACCCGCGACGGGTGTATTTTTATCGAGAGGCGCCGGTTGTCGTTTGACGCCGGGCCTGGCGGGGGAAAAAAAAGGAAAATAATTGATGGAAAGTTGCGAACGGTTTCTCTCGAAAATGCGCTGTTTGCGACGCAAGCGTGACGCTCGAGTAAACAAAAAATGCCGGGCTCCGCTTTTAATCGCGCTCCCAATCGCTCAGGCTTGGGCGTTCCGTGGACTTTGTTGGCATTCTGTGTAGCCAGCCAGCGCGTTTCCTAGATAAATTCTTGCGATACGATATATACACCTCCCTTTCTTTTCTTTTTCCGCTCGTGACGCCTGGTAGCGGTTCGAGTTCTTGCTCTTTCGCACCGGTTCCATTCCTTCGCCTAACCGCCTAACGCTCCTTTCCCTCTTCCACCATCTTTCTATTAATTTATCTATTCGGTTCGCCGCCGAATATCCCTTGCGATACGCGGAACGTCGCGGAAGGGAAATTCGAAAGTTCGTATCCGCTTGGCGAACTTGCCGGTATTACGGATAACTTTCCCGATTAATCGACCGGAGAACAGGCCAAACTTTCCTCGTGCCGGAGAAAAATCGGCTGTTCCGAAACAAAGAATTCGCTGTCAGCCTAGAAGCTGTTAAGCAAGCTTCTCTTACTCAATCCGCCAGTAGATAAAAACCTGTGAATTTCTGAATCATCGCTCTTTAACGCCTGGACTCGCGTTACCCAATCCTTTCACCTCGACTTCAACGTACTCGAATGCATTCGTAGATGACTCCTACCGCGCTCTATCCATCTTACCTTTCCCAACCTCCGCCATTCTTTCCTCTCTTTCCTTCTTTTCCCCGATTACACCCTCGCGTTCCGGAAGAAAGCGGAAGTAACGGAAAATCTTCGTTTCAGACACTCGTGCTCGGACCTGAAGGAAACCGCGAACCCGACGCCTCTGCTGCCAAACGCGTCCGTAGCCGTGGAGATAGTGGCCGGGTTCCCCAACTGTCCCCACTCGGACAACTTGACGATTTTGGGCGACGCTAAGGACTCGGTACTGCTACCGGACGGCGGCATGGAAATCGACGGCGTCACCTTACCCACCAGCCATTTCTGCGTGGAAAGGATCAAGGAACTGAACCAGGTGTCCAAGGTCTTCGCGTGCTCGGAGCACGCGTCGCAGAGGTGAGTTCTCTCCTCTCTTTCTGCCCGTGTGCTTGGTAAACACGCGTCAGTCGCGTGCCGAGTGAAGAAATTTCTATCGGGAACCGACGCGAATCGAAAAATCGAGTATACGACCCGAGAAGTTTACGGAGGTAGCTGGTACGCCGAGGATGTCGGAGAAAAAACTGGCGTCGCGAAAAATCGCGTTACGCAACCTTCGGATCACGTACGATCAGCCACTCGCGTGCATCGGAACGCGTATCGCAAACCGAACATCGCACGCGAGATAAGATACGAGAATGCAAGATCGCGCCTCGACCGAAGCTAAGAAACCTCGAGTTTTCCTTCCAACGATCCCTGTCGTTCGATTCTCGCGCGAAGCCTACGAAATAACCAAAATCGTCGGCTCGTTTCCCGACTCTGAGAGAGTATGCGGGCGTTATGTAAAAGCCAGACGCAATTTATGAATCAGGTTGGTTCGCAGCCGCGTTCCACCAGGTGTGCTACCTGTATTTACATTCTCACGACTGGCGTGCTAAAAACCGCGCAGCGGGAGAATCGGTTGCGACGACGCGAAAGATAGACTTTTAACGTTAACAGCGCCAGACATCCTCGTAACCGTAGGCGCGATCTTTTTCTATTTTCCCACTTGTTCCCCGGCGAGGCTAGTCCGATTTCCTCTCGTTAGCGCTTCTCGTTTCTCCGCGCGCGCCTCCTCGAACGACTGCAACCAACGTTCTACTCGACGGAGCGCGTTTCTTCGTTAAACGAAATTAAAGTAACGAACGAAAGCCGCGACGAGTTTCTCCGGCCGGAGGAGGAAAGTGAAGGAAAACCCGGCGACCGGTAAACATCTCCGCGATGATCATTTTTTCCCCTTTATTTTCGATCGATCGACAATCGGCCGATTCACGGTGTCGGAGAGGGCGAGCCGCGCGGCTCGAAGCGCGTCTCGAAGCGCGTCCTACTTGCAGGCCCGAGGCACGAATCGACTTTTTGTCCGGCCGAGTATCGGCTGTCTCGATCTGGATTTATCGTACGGCTTAATTGCACGCTGCACGGTGTATACCCAAGTCCGGCCAGCCGCTTCTCCACTTCGACAACTGGAGAAAAAGTCGGTTCCCTCACTTTCACTCCTCTCGCCAAGAATTTCTAGGTCACATCCGCGCGGCGTAATGCGCCGCGTTAGCCGCGTTTCCGCTCGGAATCGGCCGCGTCGCCGACGCCCGATCGTATCGGCTGATCGTCGAGAGTGTTTCAGCGTCGCGGTCTACGGATCCGAAAACCCGTCTTCCCTCGCGGAGATGGATAATTTTGTGCACGTGAAATAAGGTTTGTACCTTTGAAACGCAATCCTTTCGAACTTCCCGTCCAGACGAGTTCCCGTGTGAAAAATCGTCGCGTCTGCGAGGGGTTAGCCCTGTTAAACGAGCCGAGAGGGAGACAATGAAGAGCAGACGATGGAGGACGATTGTATTCCGATGGAACTCGTTGGATAGGGATACCATTTTTATACTCTCGTTTCGCGCATATTCATCGAGCCACGAGTATATTCGATACGAGATCAGGGCTCCGAGGCATCGACGTAATTGTAGCCGCGCCGATCTCGAGATTAATCGCGTGCCAACGGATTCCGTGGCTGCGAATTAATTATCGCGATGCGTGTACGAAAATGCAGATTCTCCAGCGTTTCTTGGGAATTTCTTGCAAGTTTCTCGGCGCACGTGCGACGAAACCGATTCTACGGTGGCGCGTTTTCGGTCCCGGCATTCCAGAACGATGGTCGGCGGTGGAACGGTGGACGCGCGAGGGTCCCGGAAATTGCACGAGGAAAACGTGCTCGCGCAATTTGCAAAACAACGCACGAAACTCGATTAACACGAGCGTTTACACGTGCTGCTGCGAAGGGCATCGCTCCTGTGAGCGAAACCTCGTTCGAAACTCCGGCCACTGGTTAGCGTTTTATTCGGGATCGAAGGCGCCGACTGTCTGTTCGCGCGACGCCTCGCATCGCGCGTGCAAAAGTTCCCGTCGGAGGTGGATCGTCGAAAGAAAGGGAATGCCATCGCGTAGAAAGCTGCATCGTTCATATGCCGCGTGTATTGCGCGTGAACGTTTCTCGCGGTGCATGACTGCACGCGTTGATTAGCTAGGAAACATGGGTGGATTTTTCTGACCGGTGTGCCTCGGAGGAGAGAACTCCGATGGGCTCTGGAACGTTCGGAGAAACGCGCGGCTACGTGACCGAGCCGAGAGATCCTCTCGCGAAATCGGAGAAACGATTTCTCCCGAACTTTCACTGGCGCGGCTGTTGTCGGAGCGTGGAACGGCCGGTGGATTGGCGTCGAAATTCGAGACACCGATCGGATAGATCCGGAATCGAAACCGTCGTTCGCGCCTGACAGGAGAGAACGCGATCGGTATTCGTACACGAAGCACCGCGATAGACGCGTACTCGCGTGAAAAATATGCAAGGTAAACGGGGCACCTGTTTTGGAAACTTTCAGACCGATAATGCAGGCGGCGGACATCAGGTTCACCTTGTACCCCGTGGGCTTCATCATTAGCGCGGTGTTCCTGGCAGCGACGCTGGCCGCCGGTTGGCTCCTGCCAGCCTCTCATCACGTTCTGCACTGGCGTTGCCAGACTCATCATGTCACCTGCCTGATGCTCGGCGATCTTCTCATGGCCATCATTCAGCTCGCCGGAGACTCTCTGCACGGCGGAAGCTGCAAGGCGATCGGTGAGTCATCTTTTCTCCTTCTCCCGCGTCGCCTTTATCGCCGAGATTAAATCGAAACGATTCCCGGGATCACCGGGGCAACGGCTCGCGAAATTGTCCGCGATCGAGACGCGTGTGCCGACTCGCCGGAACGGAGATTAGCCGCAAATTAGAGGCGAATTGGAGGAGAATCGGCGGACAAGGAGACTCCCGCGGGAACAAAGACCTCCGGGCTACCGTCGTTAATCACGCGAAGGCCGATGATGCGGAACGGGCGATTTCTCGGGAAATTAATGAAGGATCGTCCGAGGGAACGGAGGTTGCGAGCGGAACGCGGACCGCGGTGCGTTTTGATCCGGCTGGTAAGGGAATTTTTGCCGGTTCGCGGGGAAGAATCGGGCGCGTGGAGGTGGACCGGGAACGCGCGCCAGCTATGCCGGCAAATATACACCGATGGAATTCGAATCGGCCGGGGCGAAGCTTTATTTGCCGTGCCATCCCTCCAACTCCGGGCTAATTATTCGGATAATCGTACTAATCCCTCGGCAAAGCTTCGCTTCTCCGCGCGGTCGTTTCGATCGCGAGAATCGATTACAACGCGCACCTGCGAGCCGGCGCTGGCCACCGGATGGCTCCACGCCGACCGGCCTCCTCTCTCTTTCTCTCTTCTCTCTCCTCTCTCTCCACGGCTAGCAGCGACTCTCATTTGCATCTCCGCTCGTTTCCGGCATTATCGCTTTGTAGTCGGCCTTTTTCGCCTACCCCCGTTCCCTCGCCGGGGCCAGATTTAACCCGACCCATTCCGCGGGGTAATTATGTTGCGCCGGGGAAACCGGGAATTTGCATCGAGCGTATTTCTTTCCGCGCGTATCGCGCGCGATCCCTTTGCGCGCCGGATCCACGGCAAGTCTCGCGGCTATTTCCGTTCCCCAGGCACCGCTAAATTTCCACCAGGATCGCCTGTCCGCTTGACAGACCGCCCCGATTGCGGCCTTTTCGTCCTTTCACCTGATGCTCTCTTCTCTCGCTCTTCCTCCACCGTCCATCGGACGCTGCCTTTTCTCCGCTTTCCACCCGGCCCCGTCTACTATCTCTTCCCGTATCAAACGCCGTCCGTGGAAACGCGTCTTTTCTTCGCCGGGACACGGCCGAACGTCCGTGACACGCGGAGAAAGGAGAAAGTGGGACGTCGAGTGACCCACAATCGGACTCTCCGCGGCTTCCCTCTTTTTCTTCCTTTTCCTTTCTTTTTCTTCTCCGTCTTCCACTTCTCCCCCCTCCTCTCTCTCTCTCTCTCTCCCAGTCTCCGAGAAACTTTCCTTCCCGGAGCTCTTATCGGCCTGCTCTGGAACCTTCTACGACCAAAGTTTATTGTATTGACACAGTTCGCTGATGAATTTGTTTGGTCGGTCAGAAGTAAATGGGAGCGCGATGTGTCTTGCTAATGGTCTAAGCGACCATGCCGATCGTTTAGCAGATTACGCCGCCCGGTAGCCACGTCGCCGGGCAAATGTCGATTTCCGGGTTCGCCGGCTTGTCGCGCGTATCCACAGAGACGACGAAAAAGATGGTTATTACGAGTCGCCTTTCGTCCGAGATGCTCTTTTCGTTCGCGCGGTTGCGTAACCGCGTCGCGTTGTAATTCGGCCAACGTCTTACGAGCGCGGAGATAAAACGAGCAAACAGCGCGTACTCGAGGTGAACGGAATTGGACGGAGAACGATCCAGCGTGGCTGGCTGTGATTGCAACTGTACAAATTTCCTGGCTTCCCATCGTGGGCAGACGCGGAGGAAAATGAGGTATCGGAGACGCGAGAACGGTCGCAGCGATCGAAAATTTCACCGACTTCGGGACGGACGAGACGGGACCCTGCCGCGCGGATTCCGTTCGACGGTACTCTCGTTTCACCGTGGCGGAAGTATTAAAATTCATGAGCGTTTTTAATTCGATTAGTTCGGTCGTCTTTCAGGAACCGGCTACGGCGGCCGCGGCGGTGGCGGCGGCAACAGTAGCCGGTTAAAAATTCAACTCGATTATGTTCGCCCGGTGAAATCTAGTTTCCCCGAACCGTTAACTTCTTCTCCCTCAGGCCTGCCGGTGGTTCGCGACCGGAATAATTCGCGGTCGGAAATTCGCCCGGTTCTCGAATCGCGTGCGGCTCCGCGTCGCGATTCCGCTCCGCGATAGAAGCTCGCGCGGTGCGGACAGACCGCGGATCGCGTGTCTCGGCCGAAACTCGCGGCTTATTTTTCCTCTCGGCTCGAGTTCCCGGAAGCTCGCCTACTCGTTTCCCGCTACCTGTTTGCTCGCTGAAATTCCACGACGGCTGCTCGTTTTACGCCGTTCGTCGCCGATACGATATTTACGTAACGCGAACCTTGAAGGATGGCCGATCGGGAAAAAATGCGATTTTTACTCGTCGCCGGGGAGTCGCGTCCATCCCGGTGCGTGCGGTTTCCTGGCGCGACCGCGCTCGAGTTCCAACGCGTGCGGCCAACGAGACCCGTGTTCTCCGGTTACGCCAGGCGTGTGCACGCGGCAGAATTCAACGCTACCGTCACGCCGCTGCGAGCCGCTCCGAACGGCCGAGGAATTTCATCGCGACGCCTAACGGTAACGAGCTGCCAGTGTCATCCTTTTTCTCGCCGCGTCGGAAAACGCCGACGCGACGCTTATTCTTCGCAGAAACGGCTGGTTACGTATCGGTGGCCTTGTCGCCGAGCCGAGTAGTGGCATCGAGTAACGGGTTAAACGCTCGTTCCCGCAATTACCGGACTTTTTCACCGTTTCAGACGACGGTCCCGCCGTTTCCCGGTATGCGGCCGAGCCGATTACACCGAAGGGGTATGCCGTTTTTTTCCTCGAGGTTGCCGCGCGATTTACGAGCCCGTGGCGCAACGCGCGCGTACGCTCTGACGCACGCGCCTTGCGTGCGAGCTACGCCTCGCTCGGACCTCCGATACTCGGATACATAGATGAAAATAGAAGGCATCGGGTGGAACTGGTCGGTCGTGTCGCGATCGCGGAGCTTTCTAACCGTCGCCCGTTTCTTCCAGTCGAAATTCGAATGTCAAAGATCTCTCCGAGTCACGCGTCCGTTTCCATCGAGTCATTCTCCGGTAATTTCGAGTCGTTGTCCTCTCTTTCCGGAATTTCGTTCGCCGGAATGATCTGGGAAATTTTTGCGAAGAAACGCGTGTTTTCCGCATGGACCGTGTGGACGAATTGCATTCGGTGGAAACACCCGGTACGCGAGGGAATGCCTCGGTCGCGTAACGCTTTAATCGCGCTCGGCCGCGTTCCCGTGGCACCACTCTCTCCGCCGCGGCTCCTACCTCGATTCGCTTTTAATTACTTTCGACCTTGCAAATATCTGTCGTGTCTGGGGCCGGATGACTTCATGGAAACTCTCTTCTTCCGGCGCGCCGCGTCCACGCGTGACTTGACCTTCGCCGAGTGTCCGCCTTGTCCCAGCTCCTTTCTAATCGATTACCGTGCTCCGATCTAGGCGGAATAATCCTCCGCGTCCGCGTCGTCGTCATCGTCGTCTTCGTTCCGCGTCGCTCGGGAAAATCGCACGGCGCTGCGTCATCCTCCCTTTTGCCCGGAGCCATCGCGAAGCTACGCCGCTTTTCCCATGGTACCGTGTTTCCTAAGAAAACACCGTGACCCGGCGTGGTTTCGCCGTGACTTTGACCGAGACTTCCACGGCCTACGGACGCCCTTTTACGGGACACGCTCGATGGTCTATTCCGAAACCGGAGGAGATCGAGAGCAGCGGTTTCCATTCCCGTTCCCGTCTGCCGATCAGTTCCATATTTCGTCCAGCTGCTCGGTTTCCTGTCGGAGATGCTGGAAAACGGCGCGTTCCTCGCCTGGACGTAGGTTAAACGGGGTGAAACGGTAGTTTCGGTCGTGAACGTTGCTCGAATTTATCTTCGTTCCACCGAATAGGTCTGTCTTCCGTTCACCTTTGCATCGCGCGGACGGATATATCAAAAGTTTCCCCGTTTGGCCCTAACCCAGCTGCTAACTCAAAGCACAGTCATCAGCGAGAAGATCCTCTCGGTCCATGATGGACCGTCGAGCGTCGAAAAACGTACAGACGCCTGGGTCCTTTCTTTTTTCTTGCTTTTTCTTTCTTTTCTCCAGCGACTCGTCTGTCGGGAAGACGCGGATCCATAATCTCCGTTCGTACGAGGAAAGAAAGTCACCCTTGCCGTGACGCCGGAGAGATATCCCCGGAATTAATGACGATAAAAACCACGCTTCCCCGACGAAAAGTCACGGATTTTTGTCCCGCGCGCCGCCGTCCATATTTGTTCTCCGGCTCGCCTCCAGCCGGTTCGATTTTTCACGGCACACCGGGTATTTATACGTTCCAGATGACGACTTCTCGAAAACTCTTTTTACGCCGCTGTTTTCGTTCTTCCGAGAACCGCGGTCCACCGTTCGAAAAAATCCCGTTCACGCGATATAATTTATTAGGCAACTCGTGGCCCCCTTTTTTCCCTTTCTTCCGTATCGCGAGTTCCACGAACGCGTTGCGCAACTAATAATCGAATGAAAGAAGCGAATAGAAATCCGTCGAGTGGCCCGATACGAAAAGGTACACGACGGCCGATCCTCGGCGTAACTTCGATAAGTCGATCGCTCGACGGACCCGTCGACAACGAGCCCTTTTGTGACCATCCAGACGAACCGGTTCATCGAAACTCCTAATCGTCCGACCGAACTCTCCGTGCGGTAAATAATTTCGACTCCCACGATCGGAACTTATCGCGACAGGTGATAAAACACCGGTGAATCGGAGTTTAGCCCCGAGAGAAGGCTAAGCGTCGTTTCGTTTGTCTCCGTGGCGTGCGATCGGTGTTAATTAAAAGATTAGATACACGGGGAACGTGGCGACACTCGAGGAAGCCGGTTATCGTAGGTCGCTTTCTTTCTACGTCAAGTCGGTTTCCCCGCGGGCTGATTAATGGCTCGGCTAATTAGGCTAAAATAGCGCGGCACGAGGGAACGCGAGGGATTTCGTGTGCCGTGACGACAACGCTCTTTTTCATCGGAACGTGCCGCTGGCCGTGGCTAGCTCGTACAACCTTATCGTCGCTCGTTCCCTCCTCTCGGCCAGTCGAGGGAAACCTTTCGTGTTCGCTTGTCTCGAACACCGGTTACGTTTCAAAGTCGCCGGGGTGAGATAATCCGGGTAATTGTTTCGTCGCGGATTTATAGGGCAAGACTCGCGCGCGAGGATCGCCGCCGATGGCAGCTGGCCGGGAGATTATTAGCGTAACGAGAAACCGATACCATTTAGCCTGCGGTTGAAACGCCACCAGAGAGTTAAGAGTTATTCTCGAAGGGGAAAACAACCCCTTTGATCGGATCGCGTGGGAGTGGCGACTTCGATTTTTAAATTGCCCTGCATTCGAGCCCCACCGTGATTCGTAGCCGAGGGAGAACCGGCTATCCGTCTCCGGGCCGGAAATTACACAGTCCTTAAGAAGTTGGGAAACTCGGTTGTTCCGATTGCCCGAGAAACTTTCCTCCCGGAGAGCGCCGCTTTCTTCGCCGCGACGCCGGCCGAACGAGAACTTTCGACTCGCTGCTTTTAATACGGTTTTTACGAGCCTCTGTAAAATTGTCACGGCTTCGCGGTTTTATTATCTATCGGGTAGGCGTGGCACGCTCCACCGAGTCGCGGACAGCCGCGAAACCGAGGCGATGGATGTCGCGAATCTACGGAGGAAGAGGGAGGACAAAGCCCTTGCGAGATTCTCTCCTAAGCCACAGACGGTAAAGGAGCGTCGGTGTCTTTAACCGATCGTGCGGACGGCGCAAAGTTAGCCACTCTTTGGGGATAAAGTTACTCGGATGAAAGAAGGGTTGGACTCGTCGACTTCGAGGGAAGAAAACACAAGGATTCGTACGGAGATCTAGTCTTCGATCCGAAACCGAAATTCTTTTCAGATTCGCGAATTTGTTTCGGCGTCGATCGAGCACGAATGGCTCCTACACGTTCGTTTGCGAAAAAATTCCAAGGGAAAAACTTCGTCGAGAGAACCGCAGCCCCGAAAACTAGATCCTACGGACATTTACCATGTTTGTTTATTACGTAGTTTCGTTAGCTCGCTACGAATTCCACTTATCCAATTAGCTATTCGCAGCGGAGCTCGGCTGCTCCGGAGAAGGAGAAGAGCACAATGATAGCTCGGGGTCATAAAACCTGGATGCATCGGTGAAAAGCTCACGGGCAAGGATTTCCTCGAAAGCCCGACGGTTTCGCGCGCGCTTTTATCTGGCGGCAAATCGCGGTGTGCCATTTTTATGTTTGCAGCCCGGCGCAAGGGGTGGAGAAGGGTGATTAAAGAGCGCCACGGCGCTCTCGCAAGAAACAAGCCCGCGAGCAAAAAAGGAGCGAATCGTATGTCATACGTGGGCGGGGTGCGAGAATCACGCGGAGGGTGGCGCAATTGGAAACACATGGGCGCGCTGCCGTTTCCTTTTTTTCCCCGTTTTCCCCTCTTTTTTCCTCTCCCTTCTTTCTTTCCCCCGGCCGAGCCAAACCCAGCGCCGTTACGCGCCCGTTCCACCGGCGGAGCCGAGATTTCACCTAACGTCGTCCGCTCCGAACGCCTCGAATTTCAGCTCGCCGAAAAATATTTCTCCATCGACGGCTCCCGCCAGTGGAAATTCCGAGCCACGGTGCGAGCTCGAAATTTTTAAATTCCCGATAATTTATCGCCCCACGGACACCGATTCCCGCGTCGAAGATCGTACTCGGAATCGCTCGGAAGCATTTTCACTCGGCGTCGCGAATATCCGAGGTTCGGCGACGCCGCGGCGCGGGAAATGAAAAAAACGAGTAAAAGGGTAGAAGGTTGAGTCGTAAAAATCGCGACGGACGCGTTAAACGAATATCCGCGGCGCGTTTCGATCCGGTCGAGACGTCTGGTCCAGCATCCGCCGGCGATCCGGAAGAATCAACGGTGAACGACGGTGGTTGGTGGTGCACGGTCGACGTCGGTGCCCGGAAGTAGGGTTGAATATTCCCCGATGTCGTGGCCTTTCCCTCGAACAAGACACCGCGATTGTCTGGCACGGATGGTCGCGCGATGCCTCTTTGGACTGCGAACGTCGGCGGCTGGGACACGACGATTGGCAAATAATTGACCAATTTAAGGTTACGTGACTGGAACGTGTCTCGACGGGGCGAGACGAAGCGACGAACCAGGGGAAAAAGTCGAGGGCGAAAGAGAGAGAGAGAGAGAGGCCTCTGGTGGTGGTCCCATGGCGCCATGCGCTTTCTCTCTTTCGCTCGTGCTCTCTCCGTCGACCCTCGCGCGCTCTTCTCCCCTTTTTTCTGGCTCCTCGATTCGGCTTCACCCGGCCGATCCTCGTCGACAAGCAGATTACGATTCCGTCGCGCTGCAAATATGATCGATAGCTTTCGTTTCGACCACCTCGGAAGGGGTGCGAGCCGGGAGTGTTGGAATCGCGACCGACAGGCCGATGAAACCGTAAGTGGTCGCGATCGAAGGAGTAACGCGTAGGATTCTTATTCGAAAGGTTCGACGATCTCGATGGACGAGTCCGGGGTTCGGTGTAATATATACGTGGACCGGGGTAAAGAGTAAATCGAGAAGCAGGATGAAAAAGCATAGGATAGTCGAAATGAAACGAAAGTCTACCGCATAGAGAGTTGCCGATCGGCTGCATAGGGGTGCTATTCGCGGCGGACCCTTTGAAAACGCGGAAATGTGAAACGTAGCAAAGGGAAAACGGCGGTGCACGGACGGAAATGCCGTGTAACGCGAAACACGGGCGAATTAATATAACAGATGTAGCTCGGAAACGGCGCGGAACGGTTTTCAGACAGATCGTCTCCCGGCATCGGTCCGAGGGCGCGCTGTAAATATGATAGATGAAGCTCGTTCATTTGCTCGTAAGGACTGAAAAATATGTTACGCGGCGGCCTGCAGCCAGGCCGGGATCTCGATATGAAAAATTGGTCGGGTTTCCATCGGCATGGAAATTTCATCCGTGACGGGGGCCGGTGATCATAAATCTGGGTAAACAGCGTGCAGAGTCGAAGGAACTTTTTTCCACCCCTCCCCTACACACCCCTCCGGCGTGTTCCGATGCGCCGCGAGAGGGTGGAACTTGGAACCGCGCGCGTCCACGTCCAAAGAGCAAAATACGACCCCCTCCTTCCCGCGTTTTTCCTTTTCCCGCCCCGTCCCGCCTTTCTTTCCCTCCCGGCGAGCTTTCGCGCGCGCCGCAGTCGGAGCTTTGTTCCACCGCGCATAAAAGCCAGCCTGCAAGGCCGGAACCCTGCGAAATCCGCGATAAATAAACCGTCCTCCTATGCCAGCGATACCGTTCGCGCTCGGGACAATTTACTTTTTACGCCAGATGCGGAGAAACCGGCTCGGTCCCCTCCGGAAAAACGGGCTCCGAGATTCCTCGGGACAATCGGTCCAAGCAGGGAGCCTCTCGCGGTTTCCGGACGAATCGTCCACAGAGACGCGATAAGTCGCGATGGACGTCCGTTGGGAACGGGAATCGAGAGGGAGAGAGAGAGAGAGAGAGAGAGAACGGGAGCGTGGAAACGATACAGGGCGGTTGATTAACCCTGTAACCCTGTGCCGATGGAGCAGGCGCGCGTCGATCCTTTGAAGTGCGTTTTCGAAAGCAGGCAATTTTGCCTGGGATAATCAGGTTTCGCGGGAATATGGACGACTGGCGCGGAGGGCGGAAAATATTTTTTCTGGAAATGAGGTTTGTCAGGAGGACTTGTCCCCGAAGTGTACGCGCGCGCGTGTCCTTTGAGGTCCGGGAAAACATTTCGGCGGGGTAATCACGGGCTCCTCCGCGTTAATGCCGAAAAAAAGGCTAAAGAGCGTGCGTGGTAAAAGAATTTTAACGAGGGAAATCTCTCGAATGCGATTCGCGAAAATCAGTTTCCCAGAGACGGTCTCTGACGGGGAAGCGAGCATCGGTCCTTTCCTCGATCAAGAAGATGTTAGCTCGGCCCTCGAGGGAGGGAAAACTGTCAAGGGATAAAGAAATCGCTCTCTGATTACGTTTCGCCCGTCCCAAACGCATTTACACGCACACACGCGCGCCTAAGTACACGCGGCCGCGCGTACACCCGCTGGAAATCCAAAGAGAGAGAGAGGAGGAACCTTCTTATACCTTGTCCCAGAAGGAGGCGGTTGCCGCGGCGGATCTGAAAAGTCGCGGTTGCCCTCGAACTACCCTCTTTAATGCCGCCACTTTATCGCGAGGACGGCTCTCTTTTAAAGTTTCTCGAATTTACGCCCAGTTGCGTTCACCTGACTACCTCCGGGGCTGTGCAACCCTCTGCCTCCCCCTGTCTCTCCCTCGAACGATAAATACACCCCGGCGGTCGATGATTTAGCGAGAGACATCGGGGAAAATATCTCGGCGTAGATCGCGGCTTGCGGGAGCTTTCCGCGGTACGTTAGCGCGGAAGAAAAATAAATAACGTCGTGATTTCGCGGAAAGCTCGGGCAATCAGTTTCCTTGGTGGAGCTTGTGCAGCCCAGGGGAGAGAATCCCACCGGGGAAGCAACCACCAGTCGGCGGCAAAGGTCTGAAGAGACACGGCCGCAACCCCCGCCGGTCCAGGGTTCGCCGCCGGAAAGAATTATTTCCGTCGGTTCCAACGGCTCCTAATCTCGTTACCACGCGAAAAGGAAGCTTCCTCCACTCGCGAGGACCGTGCGTTCCACTGCGAGATCGAGCTTGTCTTTTCTCCACCGTTCGGACCGCGATCTTAACCCCTACCACCGGTGTCTCCGAGAAAATGCGGTTACACGCCCTATTCCACCCGGTTTACCCCTAGAGACGCACCCTCTCGCGGGTCTACGTGCCGTCGCCGCTCGATGACGATTATTTTATTTTTCCCGTCGGGACGTAAGAATTTTAGACTTTCATCTCGCCGGGTAATTTTATTATTCGTTCGCGGACGAACGAGACGAGAAAAACGGAGAGTTTGCCAAAGTTTCGTTACTGTTTCGACTCGCGGTGGTTGTAGCTGTGTTTTTCCGATCGCACGGTCGGTCTCGCGGCGAGAATCTTTGCTCGCCGTCGGTACGAAGGAAGACCAATGCTCCGTTGGTCCGTACGAAACGCAACAAGGGAGCAGAGGGAACAATTGGCCGGGGGTGGGGTAAAAACACGGAGCGCAAATTGAAAGGAAAGGGACGGGAGGAGTAGCGAAAACGAGAATGGATGTCCTCTTTCGATTGCCCGGCTGGTTCCTGAGCGACGCCGGCGTCGCGACGCTGCATCGACTCGTTGTTTTACCGCCGGCTTCTGGGAAGCTCGGCGGCGAGACTGTTTCCTTCCGGAAAATGGCCGCGGTCCAACCGATTCCGCCATATTCGCGGGCCGAGCAGTCGCCAAAACGACCAGCGCGAAAAACCCTGGCTTTTCCGCTCCAACTCGCCGCGACTCGGTGCCCGATCGGTCTCCCGATTCCCTTCTAAAACTGTTCCACGTCCGAAACGCTTTACTACCTCCGAGTTCCTCCTCTTCGGTCGAAATCTCGCTTTCTTTCTTCGTTCGAAATTATACGCGTCCCTGGAGACTCGGTAGCGGTGCGAAACTATCGCGATTTACGATAGCGTCAACGTCCAGCTCGAATCCGAGAGATCGTCTCGTTTAACGCCGGAGCAACTGGTTCTTGGGAAAGGACTCTGTGGAAAGCTGCGTCTCGTCGCGCAAAACACCGCAGCTCGGAGCTTTGGAGCTTTGCAGGCGAGACAATACGTGGAAACGCTTCGTCTCTCGTTCGGTCTCTCGTTTCGTCCGCGTTCTTCCGCCGGTTTTTCCCGCTCGGCAGGCCTACATTCATCCGGCCGTAGCTCGCGGCGCGCGTCTTCTTTGTCCGCCGACCCACTGCTTCGAATCCCGAATCTGCCTGTTTTTTCCACGGACGTGAAAGCCCGGCGAGTAGCGGAAAGCCGGATGTAACTCGTTCCACGTCGAGATTTCCGCGTGTCTTGTCAATTTTTTAACATCCTCTTCGGCAAACGGCAGCTAACCTGAAAGCCGCCGCGTCTCGTCTTCCCCTCGCGGCCCCGGCGCCCCCGCGAATCTCCGCCTCATCGAGGCGTTGTCCGATCGATGGAATCTATGTTTAGAAAATGCTCGAAACGCTTATCCCCTTTCCCGGGAATGAATAATCGTTGCTGTTCCTAAAAGAGGGAGAGAGCGGCCGGGGCGTTCTCGGAACGGCGAAATTACGGTTGTTAACGCGGAGACAAGGAGGAGTTTTTAAGATCGCTGCGACGGTGGTGTCTCTGCCTTGGTTGCGATAGCAATTGGCCGTGGACCGGCGTAACGATGATTATGGGAATACGGCCAACACCGGTGCATACATATATCTCCGGAGTCGCGATAATAATGATAGTAGTAATAAATTGTCGTTGGCCGCGACAGCGTCGACCATATTCATGATTATGACTATAATAAATTGGTGGACAACCGCTCGGTGGACCGATCGCTTATTATTATTAGAGCGAATATAACAGCTTCGCCGTCGATTATGGCACCCGGCCTACTCTCTCTCCCTTAAGTGAATTAACAGAGGGCAGCGCGATATCCGTGGCGAGACCGCCATTTACACCCGACGCCGCGTCCGCGACGTAGAATTTAACAAATTCCCTCGTAACGCTCGTTCCATCGCGCGAGCCCTTATTACGCGTGTTCGCGATCGTTCGTAAAATCCACCGTTCAAATTTCTCACCTCTCGCGTGTGAGTGGAAAGCGAGTGGAGCGAGTGGCTAGACGAAGACGCGCGACTAGCGGGGAAATTAGCGGAAACGGAGTCAGTGGTGGGATTGGGTGGCAGCAGCGGCGCACCCCACAGCCCGATGAAATATTTTTCCGCGCGGTACGGCGCGGTGCGACGCCGCGCGTCCGATTAAATTCGCGCGACCGCGTCGCGCAATAATTCACGGGGTCCGCGCGCCGCCGGAGCCTTTCCTCGTTTTTCCGTTCCCCCTTTTTGGCAACGTTTTTAAGGTTCCATGCGCGGCTAATAGGAAAAGATTGTGTCTCGCTAGGGTGACCGCGCGCCGCACCCCAGCCTCCTGCTTCTCGCGCTCGATTTATCATCGTGACGTGTACTCTCCGCTGCATCCTCTCTCCCCTCGTCGGCTCTCGCTGGCTTTCTCTGGATCCTCTTATTCCCCCGACCCGGCTCTCCCCGGTTAGTCCTGCGACCCCTGGTCCCGTGAAATTAAGGCGAGTCGCGAAGTTTCCTATTTCACCGATCGCTCGCTTCCTCGTACGCGATTAAGTTTCCTCGATAGCATACAGCCCCGGATAAATCCGACGCGACTGATGGCGGTCTCTGGTCTCGTTCCGAGGGGTTCCCACCGGAACTTGCTTTTCTCGCGTCTACGTACCTCTCGTCGTACGTGTAGGATGTATCGAACGCGAATCATCCTCGAGGAATCACGCGGGATCCGTGGCAATTATCGGGGATAACGCGAAATTCGGCTGGGTGGAAACGCGGCGCGTTGCGGTGGCCGCCGAACGATCCGCGTGTTCCCCTCGAGTGGGCGGGAAATTCGAAATAAAAGGAGCGGAGAGACCGCGGCCAAGCCGGCCGCCGGACCTTCGGAAATTTATTCACCGCGACCAGGCGAAGTTAACAGAGAAACGGAGAGAGGGAACCGGTCGTGGACGGTCGATGGTCTCGCGGCGCGTTGCCCTATGCGAAACACTGCCCACCGTGATCCCACTGTATTCCGTTTTAATACATATTCAGTCGGGGGCGAGAACTGGCTCGAAGATCCTCTCCTCTCTGCCTCGCACTCCCCGCTCCCTTTCGCCTTTCTTCCCGCGGTCCCACTAGGTTATTCTCCGCGGGATATACGGCGAAACGGGACAGGTTTCGCGTGGAATTCGGACAGATCGACGGAACCCGGGAACAGACGTGTCCCGTCCCCGGATATGGAACGAGGAACGAGGAAACCGAGTGGTCGGTTTGGTCAGACGCGGAGCGAGTGCGAATAACTCGGATAGAAATAGACATTTTTCCTCGAACGAGCGACACTCGAGATGGCGAGTAGCAGACACCCTCTGGTATCGAGCTCGGAGCGAGAGAAAATGGCGAGCACCGGTGCACACGACACGCCGAGTATTTCGTCATCGAGTCCCGTCTCTCGTTACCTCGGAAGCGAAACGGTTCCTTTCAACTGCGCCGGCAGCGGCAACCTGATTTCATCGCGACCGCGAGTCGAGAGGCACGCCAGCCGGAAAGGGAATGTTTCTCCGCGTTCGCCGAAAAATTTCCCCAAACAGACGCTTCTCCGGTCGACAACCGGGTCCACTCTCTCTCTCTCTACCCTCTTTCCCATGAAATCTCCGAAAAGGTTTATTCGACGCGAAGAAGTCGCGCGAGAGCAGCTTCTCGCCGGTGAAAAGCGCGTCGAGATTTTTCTTGGCACAGGATCTTCCGTTCTCGCTCGTTCCACCTTTCTGCGGTGTCCGTCACTCGGATAACTCGCGAGTTTCCTTCCTTCCTTCCTTCCTTCCTTCCTTCCTTCCTTCCTTCCTCCGTTTCTTCTTCTTCTCCTTCTGCCACCTTACCTCGTTCTTCCAGGCCGCCATGAATTTTGCGCAACCCCCTCGCTGCTACCGTTCCTCCTCTTCGGCTTTATTTACGTGTTTTCGGCCGAGTACAAGTGTCCCCGGCTTAGCTTGCAAGTTTGCCGGCAGTTTGCGACGAGAATCATTGCCCTCTTGCCCGATTCCGTGGGTGTGTCTAGAGGCTGGCGTGTGGAAAGTAATGGAATCGCGGCGGATTTTTCTCCCGTTTCGGGGAAAGAGAGGAGGATCCCGTTGACCGGGTAACGGAGAGAGAGGGAGCGAAGTCGGGCTCTTTCGACTCGCGGATTCTTTCATTCGCGGTGAGTGCTGCTTCGAGCTAGCAGCTTTTCCCTGAATTCCGTGGAACGCGGCTAGGAGTTGTTCCATCGGGATATTCTTTAGTTTAGACGCGCTATCGGGGGGCGAGAGAGAGAGGTTTAGCTTTAGTCGGAGTGGTTTATGGGCAGCAGCTGGCTCGGAGATTTAGGCACTCGCGTTGCGTAAACGACACGAATCCTAATTCGAATCCTTCTAAACCGAGGACACGCGTTTCTTCTCGTCGCGAGAGAACGTTGGCGAGAGAAGAGAGGGTAGCGGCTGGAGTGAAATAACGGAATCGGGGCCCCCGAAAGGGCAACGCCGATCTAGGCAAACTCGAGGAATCTACGTGCCTGTCCCGAACAATGTCCTAAAGGGAAACCGAATGATCGAGGGGTCGTTTCGAGCCGTGGAGTTCAGTGGAGCATAGTAATTAAAATTGATGCGCAACACGTCGAGCGGAGAGAGAGAGAGAGGAAGAATGAAATATGGGAAAGGATGGGTCGCGAGCGGCGAAATTTCGAGTCGGGACACGGGCCAAAGGTGGAAATCGCGCGACGGCCTCGAGGAAATTGAAAGCCATAAAACATAATGGTGAGCGACATTCGGAGGGATTTACGGGCATCGCCATTTCCCATGACCACCTCATTATTTCTCAGTGGTGTCATTTCGCATTCGCGGGACTAGCTACGTGCCTGGAATGCCACGGACGCTGTCGGCGTCGCGCGATCACCTCGCCGTGGTCGTCCAAGAGCCGGAGGACTGGACGCCAGGTGTTGCTGGCCCACCATAGATCCATGGCTACCTATAGTGCCATATGGTCACGCTCAGTGCCGTATCGACGCCACCGGAATCCCGACGTCAGACGCCGCGGACGCGCGTTTCCTTTCGTTTTCGCTCGACGCCACGACGCAGTGGCAGTTGAATCCACTCCGATCGTGATTTATCGGCAGAGTGGCATACCGCGTGTTCCAATTAACCTCGGTTCACCTTATTCGCGGTAGAAATTAATACCGAGGCGCGCGTCCGCGATAGCTGGACGATGCCAGCGAAACAGACGTCCACCCCGATCTCCCCGGAATAAGCCTGGACCCCGCGCGCAGCGCCGCCATTACGGACCCTCGCGCGGAATCGCGATTCTTGCACCGTCCAGCGACGCGTGCTCATTTGCATCGAGCCTCACCGGACGAGTCGTCGTCCTCCTCCTCCTCGTCTTCGTCGCGGTCGGTGCAGCGCCATTGTTTTCCTCGATCGATCGATCAAGTGGATACGACGCCGCAGAAGGAGCGGGCGCGTGGTTTGAAAAGTATTTACGTGCGGATCCGGCGCGTAATGGCGGTCTCGGGCGGAAAGGCGAAAACGGAGGGTTTCGGCCGGTGGTCAAAGGAGGCTGGTCGGAGCGGAGAAGCAGGGAATAAAGGCGCGACCTTCTGCGCGCGGGAGGTTAATCGCCGTGGCGAAAGTAGACGCCTGTGTGTTCCACCGATGCACTTACCGTCCACGTCGGAGAGAGCCACCTTCAGAGGACGCCGTGTATGTTCGCCTCCACGCTCAGCCACTTACGCGAGCTGACCGACATACAAAGAAGGACAGCGGTGCTCAACCGGCGCGGGAGCGTCCCGAAGCCGCCCGAAGCGGCCTGGAATGTCGCGAACCGACGGACGCGCCGAGTACGCGCGAGTACGCGCGTGACTGAAAACTTCGTCACGGTTACGGAGCCGCTGTCGCGTTGCATTGTCGCGAGGTACAATCGGTGCCATTATATCCGTCTCTCGTAGCCATGAAAACAGTGGCTCTCTCCTATTCCAACCGGCGTTACGCCTCTGCGAATATCCCTTCAGCCTCTAATTTTCTTCCCGCCCGATTTCTTCCCGAGCGGAAAACCGTTTCGTTCGAATCGCCTGTCGCGATATCGATTCGAGCCTTCCTCTCGTATCTCTCCTCGGTACGAACGCGTCGGATTAAAGCGTAATTTTTTCGTCGCCGCTACGTCGTAGCAAATTTCACGTTGCCAAGTCGTTGGTAGCATCGGAAACGACCTCTTCGGCAGCGGTGTTCCGAGAACGATCGCGTCGAGGGCTCTTCAAACGTATCGCGTTCGAGTCTTTTCGCCGGCGCTTCGCGCGGCAGCGAGCTCGAAAAAAGGGGTAAAAAGGGGGACAGAGGGAGAAAAGGGAAAAAAGAGGGGAAAAAAAATGACGAACCGCGCGGAATCACCCCCACGGTCGCGTTACGGTTAGCCGATAAATTGGTGCCGCTTCTGAAGCACTTTCGAGTGGCGCGTTCCGCGAATCGCCTATAATATAATAAACGGGCGAAATTGCGTTTGCGCGGTATTTTCGGTGGCCGATAATGCCGGGACGCGGTTTGATCGCGGAAAATGGATAGCGAGGCGGGGCCTTGCCGACTGGCCGCGTCGCGTGTTTCTCGATCCGGCGTAATTCGTCGATTTTTCCACCGCGCCTGCTACTGACGGCTCTTGGGAACAATGCGGCTAGAAAAGTGGCCGTTACGCGAGGAGCGGCGGGAATTTCGGATTTTCCGCCGGCGAATCCTCGCCGGACAAAGGCCGCGGGAACGTGAAAGGACGCGAGAACGAAGGACGAGTGGGAAAGGGCGATCGTCGGAGAATAAATCAGGGAAACGCAGGGAAGGACAGAGTAGAAAAGGAGGAGGAGCGGGCGAGGGAGAATCCAAACAGGAAGACCGGAAAGAATTGCGCGTCGTCGGTGCGCGATAACGAGACGAATTAAATGTTGTCGCTGCCGTGACAACATTTTTTTAATAAATTTTTTTAATAAATTCCACGACAGGATAAAATCGTCGGTGGCGTGCTCTCGCTCTTCTCCGGACCTCCTCGAATTCCTCGGCATAATTCCAGGACGGAGCGAGGTCGACGGGTAGCGCTAGGATTGCGCGGATTCCTCGCGTAACTGGCTTCGATCGAACCGAAGGAGATATTTTAATAACCGTGCTCCAATTAAACGTCTTGGCGACCGCTCCGCCGGCGTGGGAGGCTTCGTCGATTCACAGTCGCGAGCGGTGATTCCTTGTCCCGTGCCGATCCTCGCGGACAACGGATTTATCGAACGAGATTCCGCGTCTCTTCTTCCCTCCGCGATTCGAGGATCGCGTTTACGAGGAGCCTCGTTGCCAGCTGATTCCGAGCGGACAGAATTCGCGTGGTTGGATCGCGGTTACGCTCTATCGAGGATTCTAAAATTATCCCGCGTGCTTAGAACGCGTCGAGAAAAAGCGAAACCCGGAGGTTGTCCCGTTTGACACTGGAATAGCGCAACGTGCAGTTATCCGGATCTCGATCTGAGACGCGGTAACCTCTCGTTGCTCGTAACGCGGTTTCGTTCGATCCAGTTCAAACTGCGACCTATTTCCTCGCGGTCTAAGAATATCGCGATGACTTTGCAGTTGCACCCTCGCGAGCCATAGAGCAAAGACAGAGTGAGAGAGTGAGAGAGTTTATCCGTCTATCCGGCGTCGCGCCATCTCTATACGTCGTTGCGAAACTTTGGATGAAAAACCGAGAGAGAAATCCCTCGGCGATCGATCCTCTCTATGACTCTCGGTGCAATTAAATCGGAATCGGCCGGCGCGTGGGAGCGAAGATGGATGGCCGCGGCACGGAATCTCGCGTTCGCGGCTTCTCTCAGCCGGGAGACTCTGGAGCGCCGCGGCGTCGCCGCCGTTGGTTGAATTCGCGCGAGGGCAGGATAGGAAGAAAGCGTAACCGCGGTGACATTGCATTAGCCGAGAGGCGAGAGGGAAGGTTAGCGGAGGCAGCGAGGCAATCGCGGTCGTTATTCAGCGGCCACGGAACGATCGCGTTACACGATCGCCGGACTAATAGCGCGAACTGGAACGCGCAACAAAGGCTGGCAGGCAGGCAAGAGGGAACTCCGGTTCTCGATAAGTAGAGCATGAAGCAGAAGTAAGTGAGCGGGCCTGGACGCGGCGGCGGCGGTGGCGGCGCAGTCGGGGAAAATGAATCGTTGCGACTCGCAACGGGCCGTGCGCACGCGAAAACAGGATCGTGGCCGCGTGCTCGGCAGCAGCGTGCTTGTTTACCCGGCGTCCAGCCACTTCCGCCGGAAAGCGGGACGCGCAGCTGGCCGATTGTTCGCCGATCGTCCGCCGATTGTTCCAGGAGCAGCGTCTCGATCCAACCGGTCCTTCGCTACCCAGCCGGATTTCGCCCTTTCAGTCGCGGAATTTCTTCGCCGAAAATTTATCGCGGCATTGTTCCTCGTCGAAAGTGACCAGCCGGAAGATTGCGAGGGAACGAGCTTCTCGGCGTATCGCGCGCGCGCGCGATCGTTGGAACGAAAGGAGGATTCGCCGCGGATATACGAGACTCTCGGACGGAGATTATCGGAAACGACTGGGATGATTGCGTCGTGTCCTCCGAAAGTCCGTGGCGTTTCCAGCGATGGGCCGATGGGCGACGCGCTCTCCTACGCGCGATAAATCGGAGAAAATGGCGGATCGCGTGCCTGATCGATTCGCCTGGGTTATCGGTTATTAAACGGAGAGTCTCGGACCGAGATCGGCGACGCGGGCTCGCGCGGATTAAAAGCCGCGGAATCGATAATGCGGCCGCGTAGCTGCGGCGTGCGCGCGCTCCGCGTCCTTTGACGCGATTTAACGTCATACGGATACCTTTTTAATACGGGCGTCGCATGAATAAAACCTCCGGGATGGTTACACGGCCGAGCGGGGATTAAAGCCGGAAAAAATCAAATGGACGTACTGCATATTCGCTTTGACATCGGCTGCTCGCGTACCAACGTTCTAGTTCGCTAACCCGCCGGTTTGTTGGATTAATCCGGCGCATTGGTCATCGAGTATCGATGCCGTTGCGCTCTTTCGCTCCGCGATACGGTATCCGTACTCTTGCGCGTTGAATTTGCTCGAAAAACACCGGCAGTTCCTCTTTTTCTTCTTCTTCTTCCTGTTTTTCCTCTTCTTCTTCTTCTTCTTCTTCTTCTTCTTCTTCTTCTTCTCCTCCTGCCCCGGTGTAGACGAACCGTTACGTTCGGTGTACGAACCGGCTCCGTGTCGTTGGATGACGGAATGCGGTCTCCTGGATGCGTTTCTTTATCCCCGAGGACGAAGCGGAACTCGACCTGAATCTCGTATCGTTATCTTAGACCGGATAACTGTTCCGCCCGGTAAGAGAGTCGGCGGTTACGGCTGACAACCTTTGCAGAAGTAACTGCAAGAGATACTCGATGCGTAGGATTCGCGATGGACGACCGCGACGGGTCGAGGCGACGATAAAACGTTAAAGGACTCGGAACGCGTGTATTCCCGCGTACGAAGAGACCGTAGAGGTACCGTAGAGGCTGTAGCGTTTGACATTTAATCTTAATGTTAATGACGGCCGCATTCTTAAATCTTCTTGCTAGCGAGAGATCGGCGCGAGGCCGGTGTAGCGAGGATCGATCGACCGAATGACCCTGAAAATCTGGGAGAAAAAGGAGGGAGTAAAAGAATCGGGGCGGGAGTTTCTGGTTATCGGTGAAATCAGGCTGGAAGCACGAACCGTGGCGGTCGGGTCTGCTCGGCATGCGAGCATCGTCGGAGGAGCGACGAGTGAATCAGAAACCGTCGGTCCGGTTTTTTGCCTGGCCGGTTCATTGGCATTCAACGACGCTGTCGCTCTCGAAAATTAATATCGAGTCGCGCCGATCGAGGGTTCTCCGTTACTCTCCGCTCCGTCGCGGAGCCAGAAGAACCTCGATAGGTGCTCCATCCGGCTTCTAATTGCCTCGCGTCATCCGCCAAATTTCCGGTCAAACGAAACGTTCGACCGGAATGACGCCTGCGTCAACGGATGTTTTTAAAACGCGTCCATCTCCTAGACGTCCTCGAACCAATTGCGCCGAGTTCTTGCGCGTCGCGACCATGATTTCCTTTGCCGGACGTTCGCCGAGAAAACGATTCTCGAGGCGCTGAAGGAAGAGGAAGAGCTTTTTCGAAGATAACGGTTAGACGGCCGGGGTCGGCGCGCGATGGCCGGGTCGCATTAAAATAATAAGCAGTTGCATTAAAGTGATTACGGCGCGAAACGCGGGCGACCGCAGGAGCCGGAAGTTGAAGTGTCTCCGTTTAAAAGGATCCGCGGCGGTGTTGGTGGTCGGCCTGTCGGCCGCCTCGCTTTCCTCGCCATTGTTTTTCTTCCCGTTCTTTTAACGAGCTCAACGAGCCACCGCGACGTTTTCGCGAGAGAATCGCAGGACCGAGAGAGAGAGAGAGAGAAAGAAAGAGAGAGATAGAGAGAGAGAGAGAGAGAGAGAGAGAGAGAGAGAGAGAGAGAGAGAAGGAGAGAGGCAGAGAAAATTCCTGCGTCGCTCTCCACGTCCCGATGAACCAGCACAATCCGTCGTTGCTCGTTGAAATTTCTCTCGCTCTTTCTATCCAACCGTACGCCACGCTTCTCTCGGCTACCTGCGAGGACTTCTCGTCGACCTCTTTCCTCCTCTTTGTCCCGGTCCTGCTCCTTTCTCCACCTCCGGTCCCCGAGCCGAGCTCTCGCGGGCTTTCACTCGGGCTTTGCCTCGACCTTACCTTTTGTGTTTTCCGGCCAAAGTTTAAGACGAGTTTAAGACCTCGGCCGGCTGTGCTTCTCGAGCCAACCTCGGATAGTCCGCGCTGCGATTCCGCTAGTTTCCCCGAACCAACCATACAACCAACCAGTTGTTCCCAGGTCCGAATCGGACCGCGAGCGCGCAGGAATTCGACTCGCGTTCTCGAATTTCGAAGATCGCTGGGACCGAAGGGGGCGGGGGTCAAGGGCGAATTTCGCGTCGGAACGGCGGGCGCTCGAGTCGAAACACATGTCGA
>NW_027470324.1:0-39784 GCF_051020765.1 Lasioglossum baleicum
GTTCATTATAAACTGAGTGCATTGATTTTATTTTTAGTAATGTTCGTTCGTATTTTGAAACATTTTAAAGTTTAAGGTAATTTGTAATGAACTATTTATAGCGCTATATAATATTATACTATATTTTTATATGAATCATGATTTTTCATCAAATTTTTTATGCAAATATAGATTTTATGATGTTCTTTTAAATTTCAATTAATAATCAACTATTACAATCTTATATAACATTTAATATTAAATTTACGCAGCTTTTAATTACAAATACATCGAACAACAAAAATGTTGAAAACATTCTTGATTTCTTAGGAGGGGAGTTCGAGTCGTAGCTTGATTTCCAAATGCATTAAAATGGAAGTTTCGAAAAACGCGCAGTTAGTTGATACACGTGAGAAAATTTATGGAGATGAATGCCGAATCTGTTTAAAAAGAGCTGTTGAAATTTGTGAACTTTTTAGAAATGGGGACACTATTCCTCGTAAACTTATGGCCGTTGCTTCTGTACAGGTTAGTTTGTATTTCCTTTTACGATAATAACATACTAAATTATAATTTTTTAAAATATTATTTTTTCTCTTTTTATATGTTTTTAACATTATTATTGTATACTATTCGTAGCCTTTAAAAAAATTGTTGGGATCGACGTTATCTGTATTAAATATAAATAATTGAAGTCAACACCACTTAAAAACGAATTTGATATTCTAAAAATTGCTTTGCAATTTTAAAATAATGTTATATTTTCAATAAATTTGATATTCTGAACTTCTACTCCTTCAATTGTTTTGTTATTTAATTGTTTATATATTAATATAAAAATTTATTATTATAATTACAACAATGTTTGTTTCTATTTATTAATTTTATAAACTCAAATATTGTTAGTTAAAATTTGTATAAGTGTATAAATTGTATTATATGTGCTTAATAATAATATAAAAATATTACTTATTGCTTTGTAAGTTACATATTGGTAGATTTTAATTACTAAGATTGAAGTAATATATGAATGTTGTTTTAGATTGAAGAAGGAGATGGTTTACCGCCAATAATTTGTTTGCCTTGTAATCAACGTTTGGATGCATCCTATGACTTCAAATGTCAAATACAAAATTCAGATGAAAAACTTCGTCAGATTTTGAAGCTGAAATCCTCTTCCAATGATTCTGTTACCAGCGCCAGTATAGTTACAGCAATAATTGCTGATGTGATATCTAGTGTAATATCGTCTGAGAAAGAAAATATAGAAAAACAGGAAGTTTGTTCTACAAATTTCTGCCCTGATAATTTTTGTTTCACAAAAGATGAATCTTCTTTTGTCTTAATTCAGAGAAAAACTTATTTTGTTATGAAAAAGAATCACAAAATCAATTAAGTGACTTAGAACAAAGAAAAAGCTTAGAAAATGTAAATGTTTATAAAAGTTTATTAGAGGATGATTCTGTAAGACAAATAAGTTCAATAAAACAAGAATTTTCTTTGTTGGTTGACCATGTGGTACAAAATAAAGATGCTTCATTAAAAGAAGAAATAAGCAATGAAGAAAGTCAACAGATGTTAGAGGAGACATCAAAGACAAGTGGCATTCAAGATGATGAAGAAAAACCATTAATTTCGCGCACAACTAGACTACGGTGTACACAGTGTATTAAGTCTTTTCGTACAAAAGTGGCCTTGCAGAGACATGCCATTGTACATAAACGTAAAACTAAATTGCGTTATGTTTGTTATGTTTGTGATAAACAATATTCTACTCTTGCAAAAGTGAAAAATCATGTTGCAATTTGCCATGAAGCACATGATAGGAAAGAAAATATTCAAGATAAGAGAATTAATTATGAGCAAGGTAAAGGAATTGCAAATGTACAAGATAAAAGGATTAGTAATATCCAAGTAAGTATTTAAACATCTCAATACATTTCTGCAGTTCATTGCAATTATTTTTCCACATAACTGAATTATATTTGAGTTATATCTTTATATTGCAGGATAAAAAAATAAAAATTCAAAAAAATGATGACACTTCTAAAGAACAACGAAAAAGCCTAAAATTTACATGTAAAGTTTGCTCAAAACAATTTACTTACCAAAAATCGTTTATTACACATGCTAAAAGTCATCCAGAGTATAAATTAGAAGAATTAGATGACTCTTCTCAATGTTCAACAAAAGATAGATCTACAGACACTATTGAAGAAGAAGAAGAAAATGAAGAAGAAGAAGATGAAGAGGATGAGGAAGATGAAAATCTCCCTGCTGAAAGTCTTCAATGTACTCAGTGTGGAAAATTATTTGCAACAAAAAGAAATCTTAAAAGGCATGTATCCACGCATAGTGGATTAAAGTACACATGTGGGACATGTGGTAAAGGATTTTCAAGAGTGGATAAATTAAAAGATCATGAACAATCAAAACATAAGGCTGAATTATTTGAGAACTCTGACTTGGATGATAAAGAAGATATAGACAATATAAATAAAGGAGACTGTTTAGAAGGCAGGAAGAAAGTAAGTCATTGAATAATGTAAAGAGAGAACAGGATATTGAATATTTTATAAAATTTAATAAATATATATTTTTAATTTTATTAAATTTCAAGCTAAACAATATTTCTATCTTAATGTAATTTCTTTGTAATTTGAATATTATTTCAGGATCGTCATAATAGACCACACAAATGTGCAATCTGCCCTAAATCATTCGCACAGGCTCAATCACTAGCAAATCATATAGAACGTCATAAACGAGTCAAAGAAACTCAAAAAAGGTTCCTTTGTGAAGTGTGCAGCAAATGTTTTGCACAGAGTGGTTCTTTGGTTGCACATATGCGTACTCATACTGGAGTTAAACCATACGTCTGTAATGTGTGTAGTAGAGCTTTTACAAAGAGCACTTATTTACAATTGCATCTGCGTACCCATAGTGGAGAAAAGCCTTATATTTGTCAGTATTGTAGCAGAGCCTTTGCACGTGCAAATACATTAGCACGACACATAACTATGCATACCGGAGAAGCGAAATATCATTGTCAGATTTGTACAAAATCATTTAGAAGACTGACCTCGTTAAATGAACACACTTACACACACACTGGCCAGAGACCATATGCGTGCAAAATTTGTACAAAGAGGTATAATAATGCTGGTTCACTTTATGCACATAGAAAAAAGTGTAAGGCACAACAACTGTCAAACGCTGGATTTTCGGTTTCCGTGGAAAACTCTGTATCACAACAGGATATAAGTGTTCCACAAGTTTTGATTTATTCACAGAGAAAATTAGTAGAAGATGCAACTGTTGGACAAGTTACACCCATGCCACAGTATATGATCCCAAATGTACACAATCAGAAGAATTTGGGATCAAATATTATTCAGCCATTTACAGTGGATGATCCAAATGTTTATACGATTAATTCAAAGCAATTTAAGAATCCCTATTATACAATTTATCCAAATATGTAAATTAATAACGTGTCCGGGAGATTGATTAAAGAATGCCTTTTTTAGAGCTATTTATGTGTTCTTCTCCCATATTTTGAAAAGCTAGTAAATCAAATATGAAGACATAACGACATATTTAAGATAAATCTTGAAACAGGTAAGTAAATAAATAAAAGATAAAAATATATGTAAAAACTGAAGTTGTAAGAGACTTAAAAAAAATAATATTTTTGATAAGTGACTAACATTTGATTTTAGATTTTAAGAACTTTTTAACTTACACGCATTTATTACTGATAGGTTTATATTTTAAGGGAAAAAGTTTAATATATTATGATTATAAGAAAATAATTTAATTTTTATCGAAATAATATTAATGCATTTAATTATATTTTTACAACCAACTAATTTTCCCGAGTGTAATACTTATAATAATATAATAATATTGCAATATACCTAATAGTAAGACTTTTATGGATAATATCGTTGTTTTCTAGTGATAAATACTTTTATGTAATTCACTATTTATATTCCATAATAGTTATCACATATAAGCATATCCAATTATAAGACATTCTTCTTCCTATGAAGAACTTGAATCATCATCGGATATGTATTTTTTTATATGTCGCGAAGTTTCATGTAATTTCAAATTTGGTGAACTTCTGGAGTAGGGTATTGTTTTTTCATCTGCCGATACATCATCCACTTTATCTCTTGTCTTTATATACTGTCTCCATTGAATACCTTGCTTTTTACTTGTCTCCAATGATTTATGTCTTTTTATAAGAAACTTGGCACTTCTGTTTCTTGGCAATGCTGTTTTTATCGAAGTTGACAAAGATGTTTCTGGCAGTGTTAAATGAGATATAGTCCTATGATGGCACTCTGATTGGCATGTATCTGAATGAGGACTATCATCAGGGTGTACGCAAAAACTATCGGATGGATGTACATTTTCGAAGTCATACGTTCCTTCCACTTCTGGAGAATGTTCTGAACTAAAAGCTTCGAACGAGGGTGAATGTATAATTTTTGAACTATAGTCTTTCCATGGATTTACATTACCGGTATATACAGTAGGTGTATCTATAATATGCTTTGTAAGTTTTGATAAATTAGATGTACTCGACGAAGGTTCTACAATCACCTTAGGACTTTTTGTTACCATAAAAAATGCCTTTCGATTTGTATCGATTCGTGGTACTGAATGCTTTCCTAAGGATGAAAGTTTCTTCACGGTCTCCGTTACAATTTTCTTTCGTTGCTCTGTTTGAGCGTTTTGAGATGACGGTTCTTGAAAATCAAATTGTAAAATTGTCTCAGAACAAGTTTGATCAGTCCTCGTAGGTGTTTCATGGTCCAGGTTGATCTGGCTAAAACAAACGGGTCTAACTTAATAAAACTTCATTTTGTAAATAATATATTCAATAAAGTTTCTAAATATTTGAATTATTTATTCGATAGTTTTATTTGTTTTTTAAGATTTTGTTGTATATTTTAGACTAGAAATATATTTTTTATCTTTATAATTTATAACAAAATGTTTCAAAAAATATGAGAAAGTAAGGAATTAGGTATCTAAAAGTATATACAATCTTACCGCCTTTGACACGATGGACTATCATTATGAGTAGCCAAACTCAATGTTGATGTGCAATGTGACTGTTTTACATCCTCTTCATCCTCTTCTATAACATCTGGTAGAAACATGGTTTGCTTTTCCTCGGGAACACTAAATGTTAATACACAAATATCAAATTTGAAATTATTTCCTTACATATTAATTTGCATACATTAATTTGAATAATATAGCGATATTTTAAAAATACTAACGTCATATTTGCTACGCTACCGCGATAAGTTTTCTTTTTATAAGCAGCTGCAGCTTCCGTGTATGGTAGAATTAAATTTTCAGCATCATAGTAAATGTCTTTGACCAATGGCGGACATCGACTCATTAGAGTATCTACGCCAAGATATGATACCTAAAGTGCAAATGTTAAAATAAAATTATGTAATTTGAGAACGTATGAGACGATGTGCGCAAAGAAATCTTAATTACTTTTGTATGGCGATCAATTATCCAATTCAATTCAAAATCTTCATCATCGTCACCAAAGGGATTAATTAATTGTTCTGCTACCTATTGGAATACAATTATTATTATAATATCATTTTTCTCTATTATAGTTAAAAGTTATAGGTACCTTTAACAAACCCATAAAAAAGAAAAATTGTAGGATCGTAAAAATTGGTATGTAAATATCAATCTGTAGTTGGAATTGTTTTTCTTTACCGTCGATGTATTGACGAGCTATTAAGGCTACAGCAAAAAAGCTATATGTTGCTAATGTTACCACTTGTGTGTAAACTAATGGAATTGATATCCAATCATAGCTCCATAAAAGGCCACATTTTGTACGAAATTCATTGAATTCCTGTAATGAATACTATCTTTCATTCAATATCATTTGACTTTTTTAATATAAATTGTATAAAATAGATTATAAATTCTTTCTGTATCATCCGATATAATACCTCCATAACTAGTTTTAATCCCTGAGGATCGGGGATCCTGTGATTTTGGCGCGCTTCCTTTAGGAGATTAATAAACCATGTGCAAGGAATCCAATAAGTGTTGAATTCTGAACTCGGTACTGCCAAAAACAAGTCCAATTCGAGTGATGTCATAAAGCCTGCAAATGGTATTTATATCGTTAGTGTGATACCAAATGAATGTTATTATTAATAGTGAAAATTAATTGCGGTTATAAATTGTAAGAATTTTTTAGGGGTTTATGCATAACAAAAAATATTGTAAATATATTCGATAAAAAAAAGGAATCACCTTCATTAAAATAAGTTTTTAGTCCAAATTTAATAATAATGATTTTTATTCCCGTTCATAAAAATTTTCTGTTATTGGTTTCCATCATTTCATCGTGGATTTTGCCTTGTTAAATAAACGTATATACACTTTTGTAGGAACGCATACTACAGGTTAAAATTAGTATGTTCACGCTAAAAGAAAGCTTTACCAGAATCAACGACGTGATCGAGCGTTGGAAATCGTTTTTTCACTGCTGAACTGATCGAACGTAAAACAAGTATCAACGAAAGATTCAAATAACGCATCAGACCTCTTCGAAGCATACGACCATATTCATCATTGCCAGTAACATATAACGCAATTAAATGCATTGTCCTGTCAATAATAATTATCATTATTACAAATTTTATTATCTTTTCGATTGTTTATTTTCACAACTTACTTATCAGGCCAAGGTATCGCTTGATATTGTTGCCACCATCTTTGAGCAACGTAAGACACGTAGAATCCAAGAACAAAACTTAGTGGAATTAAATTAATAAAATTATCGCAGTAAATAACGATTTGTTCAAAACTTCTAGAAATAAATATTATACACTACGATCACTAGCTGAAATATTTTTCTGATTTGTCAGTAGTAACTGGTGATGGGATAAGTATAATTCCTATTTCTTTTGCACCTTTCTGTATTAATCATAAAAGTTTAATTGTCAAAAAAAAAATGAACGACAACAATTGTAATTTAATCCCATCACAGTTAGTAAAATTCATATTTAATAAGAATCAAACTGTGAACCTTTTTAGCGAGGTACTAAGTAAGTGACGATAAATAGTGGAAAGTGCGGCAAAAAGGAGTAGAAATAAAAGTAGTTCTCTATAGATTAATTTATAGAGTGAACCTCTCCACATAAAAAGAAGTCTGGTGAATCCACCCCTGGTTGAGTTTGCGACTTGATATTGATACGAGACCGTCATCTTTCGTTACTTCAGTATTTCTCAGTTTCGCAACGGAAGTAACTTTGTCGTAATAATAATAATTTCTTTCTTTTCATCGTTACTAAAAACTCCACTTTCATAAATCTATCAATAAAAAGTAATTGTTAATGAATATTTGTTTTTATTCGTTTAATTATTATCAGATAAACAAACATACCTTAGGCGCTGTGGAATAAATTTATGATGAAATAAAACATTTTCCTGATTTAATATTATTATTTTAATTGATAGACTTTTCACGATCTTTTTCCGATAGAAAAATTCTTAACTTGAAATCCATTGTGGATCTCTGCAAACAAATATGATAAAATTTTATTAAATCTTATAAACTTCAACGAAAATTAAAAAGTTTCAATTTATTTTCTCAACTTTTAATTTACTGAAAATATTTGCCTATTAATATTAATTCAATTGTAAACAGATAAAGTGGATGACTGTGTTCTGGATTGAAAAAAAGTTATATCGCATAAGGATGTCAGTGGGAGAAACAATTGTTGCAACGTAAACAGTATGCCATTGTTAATGCGTAAGAATCATGGCCGGGAAGTGTCTAGTTTTTTGGTCTGTGCACCGTAAATAATACCGAGTAGTTTTGGGATTTGCGCCAGTATGCAGCGACGCCGTTAAATATAACTTCGAACATTCGAATAACTGCCGTCTGAGTAAACATACAATTTATACGAGGTTTCACAGTATGTCACAATTGCAGTCTTAGACTAGGTATTATCACCTGACAAGTTGCTAGTTCACGGAGGTTGTTCTTGGACTAAGTTAATAAATTGCCATCGCATTCTCGAAGATAAATGATTAAAATCAATGAAAGATAGTATACTAACGAGAATAAAAGCATCGAATAATATTTTTCTATATGAATTTTAACGAGTGACATTTTTCAGAATTTACTTAAACATTATTCGTAACAAAATGAAATTTTCTTCAATATCTCCTTCCATAATAAAACTTCTCTAAAAAGTTCGCGTGGCTTGAACTACTTTAACTTTTAGATCAATGTCATTTGCTAAACTTCCGGATCTCCTCCACCCCCGCTTTAAAAATCCTTGAAAAGCGCTTATAAATAAATAACATGTAAAATTTTTTATTTATATTCATATTACGGCAATTTGCAAATAATATAGAAAAGTTCTTCCTCGTATAATTACTAACTTTATATCATTATGGAATAATGATTCCATTATGGTAATTTAATAAAAACCGAAGTTACAATTGTTGGTACGCGTGGTTTATAAGTTTGTTTTTTTAACTAATCTATTTCAGCAATGATTCACCGATGCTGTAATCAAAGTATCATTCTGTTTGAGAGTTTCCGTGTTGTTCCTAATGACACGTGCGCGTAGCGTCATCATTGTCTAACAGATTGTCTAACGGCCGCTTGATGCTCTTCGAGCAGTCTAAAAATATGTTTAAAAGAAGCATGCGACATTGGCCGGACTACGAAACGCTTCCGTTCAGATTTTAATGCAATAATAGAGATTAAGTCAGTTAAAACTAACTTAAAGCGGTTTTTTCTTCTATAAACATCTTTTTGGGTAATTGCAAAGAAACATGTAATTAATTAGGTGCACTCAGAGGAATGCAAGAATATATACATATATGAAGAAGAAAAAAAAAAAAAAAAACACATAGCAGATGAAGTAAACATGAAAAATGTCAAATCAAATTTATAGTGAATTGTAGATGTGTTAATGAATAACTTTATTACCTTATTGATATTCACAGTAACACAAAATTCCTATAAACTTTATAAATAATTATTAGTATATAATATAACATTGGCTTTTAATTTCAAAATTATACGAAGAAACCAAAAGGAAGATTAAAATATTAAAAATTAATGCGTGTTTACTATTATTTTCACTTTATCAATATAAAATAAAATTAACATCAAATATATCTTACCTCGTATGCTTTTATTTAAATTGACGTAATCTAAACGTTTTGTTAATCAACAAACAGATAAATGTTATACGTTAATATATTATTATACTCGAATTTATAAAACAAGTTTCACATTTTAATTGAAATAGTTACCACTAAAATTTTGATTTAGTTTACCAGCAGTTTTCGATTTTATGTATCCTTAAGAATCAACTTTAATTTTTCAGTTTATTCACAATACAGTATTTTTTAATCATTTATCATCTCAAATGTGTTATACTTTGCATATAACGTTTTAAATCCACGTATCTGTAAAAACTGCATTAAAAAGTTTCATAAATTTATTTTTACACCTTTATCTTTGTGGGGTTAAGTTTTGAATTTTATATATTCGAAGGATATAACCGTATTTTTTTAACCATATTCAGTGAACGCTTGTAAGTATTCACCATATGCATGTTACACTGATTTACCGACTGCACATAAGTATTTAACTTAAAAACATTTAATAGGGGTAATTCATGGTTTTGACAAATTTTCAACATATTACACTACCGGAAATAGTAATACACCATTTTATAATTATATTATATAACACGATTAAATTTATTATTACTTCGAAAAAAAATTTTTATTGTTATGACACCTCCAATATAAACAACATCTGATCAGTTGTAAGATCAGATACGCACTCAAGGCTAGTTAGCTGTAAACTGATTCGCTAAGAAAATCCGCATCGTCATTGCGAATGTTAACATTGAAGGTGGTCAATTCTGATCCGATGGCAGATGCCCAAATCTAAAAGGGGTCGAATGTCAAGCTCTAGGTATTGTGAATTCGTACCTATATTTGCCATGTTTGTTATAATTCAATCATATTTACCATTTTTAAGAAAATGAATCATTTACGATTCAAGTATACAACATTGTTTCATTATATATCGAATATTATTAATGTATTTTATTTATATACAAAATAATTTTAATTGAAATGGATTATTAATTAATAATATTTGACATGTACTAAATGTTGTTCAAATGATGATCGAATAGTGATACAAGAATGAAACATATGAAAAGATATTCTTTTGATTTATATAGAAAAGTATGTAAAAATTGTATAACTTTTAATTAGAATTAAAATTGAATTAGAATTAGAATTAAGTTTTTACTTATATTAATGTTTTTAAATTATGACGAATAAAAATAAACTTAGTATTCGTACATTCGTTGAAAATTAAATATTTTTATTATTTATATATATTTCTTTTATTATTGATACATAAATTATACAAGAATTAATCAATTAATCATATCTATCTAGTAACGTTTGAATCTCCCACTAATATTAGTTCGAAGATTCTCAGCTAGGTGGCATTAGTATAGGAAAACATATGTATTTGTAAACTTGCCGATAGTGATCTGCTTCAATGTATGTAACTAGAATTAAGATGTTATAATTTATAATATTAATAATTTCGAGTGAAATTAATACAGCGAAAAGGTATGTAATATGTATAAATTTTATGAACAAATTTTCTACATGAAACGAAATATAATACCTTGAATACAATGAATTGTACGAATTTGTTATAGTTTGATGTCTTTGATAATATATCGTGACGTACGATGTCAACTAAGTGAAAATTTTATTTACTTAAATAATTAAATATTTCAATAAATCAGTATACAAATTATGAAATCACTATTTATTTACTTCTTTAGGTATAGATTATAACTTAAATTTATATTCAACATTTCACTTTATTTTGTTAATCGTAGTTATAGAAAATGGATAACTCAATTTTGATGCAAAAGCAGATAAAGGATAATGCAGAAGATTTACAGAAAGAATATCTTGATATGAAAATTTGGGAAGAGCAAATGAAACGTAAAGATGAAGAAATAAGAAAGAAAAAAAGTGGTCAGGTATAAATTATATTTGAATTATTTGTAAAAATATTAAAATTCACAAAGATATTGTTTTACAGGTGATTTTACCATCAATAAGACATAAGCATAAAAATAAAGTTACAATTGAGGCCACAAAAAAAAGTGAAAATGATAATAAATCAAAAAGAATTAAAGCGTTTGATTATTCTAGCTGGGATAAATTTGATGCAGTAAGTTTTATCATATAGTAAAAATTTAATTATTTATATGCTTTTGCAAAATTTTATAAAACTTAAAAACTAATATTATTTATAATGTTTATTTATAGGAAGAAGCATGTAAGGAAATAGATACAAAAGAACAGTCAGAGTCTGAAGATGAATCTATGTCTAAAGAAGAATTAGAAAAAGCACACAAAGAAGCAACAAAACATAAAAATGAAGGCAATATTTTTGTGCAACAACAGAAATGGGCTAAAGCAGTTGGCTGCTATAATGAAGCTATAAAACTTTTTCCATTTGATGCAGTATTTTATGCCAATCGTGCACTTTGTCATTTGAAATTAGACAAGTACATATACATCTCAATTATATCTACATGTTAGATTAAATATTATAAGATTATACTAAAATGCTATATTTTTGTAGTTTATATTCTGCTGAATCCGATTGTACTGCTGCAATACAATTAGATGACGTTTATGTAAAAGCTTATCATAGAAGAGCAACAGCTAGAATGAATTTAAAACAATATAAAGAAGCTAAACAGGACTTAGAAAAAGTTTTAAAATTAGAACCCTCTAACAAGGAAGCTAAGTTATTACTCAATAAAATTGAAAACAAGATTATATGTCCAAAGGTAATTGTTAAATAAAGCACAAATCTTAATTATTATTATAATAAAATGTTAAATACTATTTAATAATGGTATTTTATATAGAGAAACACTGTAGTGGAAGAACATACAAAACAGTCATTTAAAAACTTATCAATTGAGCAAAAAATTGGTGATAAAATGTGGAATAGTACTACATCGAATGTACATGCAATAGACACTAAGAATATCAAAGATAGTACACATACAGAAGAAAATAAACATATCAAAAATATTATAAATATTAAAAATAGTATAGAAATTAAAGAAGATAATGTGACTGACACTGTTATAGAGAAGAAAAGGGATCCACGTATTCCAGATTGGTTACCAGAGAAAGATGATGTTATTGTAATTGAACCAATTGAAAAATCTCCTCATTTACGCTCAAAGGTAAAATTACATACAAATTATATAACATTACTGAATGTGTAAGATATTTGCAATTTGCAGCAATCATTGACAAAAATACCTATTCAAGAAGTGGATTTTGATACCAATTATTGTGATTATGCTGATGATAAAATAAAAACAATATGTACTAACAGTGAGCCTATACAAACAGAAGAAACTCAGAAAGATAACAAACTTATGAAAAATGATAGTTCTATTTCTATTCCTGAATCTTCAAAAGTTATTAACATTATGCCTCCAATCCCTAAGACAGCTGTTCAGTTTGTAACAAATTGGAAAACAAATAATTCATTAAAATTTAGATATAAATATTTAAAGGTGAAAATCATATTTAAAATAAGAATTTTTTAATTGTTGAAATTGTTCATGAAAGCATACTAATGAAATTAATGAATTAAAATTACAGCAATTACCAGAGAACACTTTACCTAAAATATTTCAAGATTCAATGGAGTCTGATATCTTTAGTCAAATAATAGAAGTTTTGAGAATGGAGTTCACAAAAAGGAAAGATCCAATATACTATTATTTAAAGGATCTTAGTCAAGTCAAGAGATTTAGAGCACTTATTATGTTTATTAGCAGCAGTGATAAAGAAAGCAAGTATTATTATATAGTTTAGCGATAGTTTTATATTATTAGTATTATTTTTTTTATAAATGATCTCTTATTAATTTACAGGTTTAAGAGCACTTTTTGAATATTCCAAAACAGTTGAAAACGTCTCTCTAGATGAAATTTTAGCTTTACAAGATAAATATGAAATTTAAAAAAATTGATAAAAGTACCTTATCACTTATTTAGAAAGTGACTTAATAACTATAAGTTATATATATTCTGTACAAATGTTCCTATTTAAATAAGTATATAAAAATGGTCAAAATCATTTCACAATAAATTATATTACATAACATTTCAAATTATACATTTTAACATTTTACATATATACAATTTCTAATTATAAAATTAAAAGAAGATATACATTTATATTAAATACATTAGCAATTATAAAAGAATATTATAATCTTACAAATTGAAGTCAAATAAAATTTAAGCATGACCATTTAATAAAGTTTGTATCCTTTGATCATTCTTCATAATTTGTGATTTTGCTTGACATATTTTATCTAATTGCAATTTCACATTGTGATCAATTTCCTTTAATGTTTCTTTCATAGGTTCTATTAATTCTTGCGTTTTCCTGGAAAGATAATATGCATTTGATTTACAATCTTAAACGATGTGAATAAATTTACATTTTCTTACATTTTTTCTATTTTTAATTCTTCATTTACTTGTTGATACTGATTTTTCCATTCCAGTAGCTCTTTTTGCATAATTTCTACATCTTCCTGTAAATAGTAATTTATGTTATAGATGTAGTATTATAAAAGGTAATAAATTAAATTACCTGAAAATAATCTAATAATTTTCCAGCGGATTTGTTGCACGAGTTAAAGTTTGTATCGTGTTTCGTAATTTATCAATTTCCTTCGCTATTATGTCGCGCTTTGAACTTGTATCCCATGCCTAATAATAAATTTATATTTAATTTATTAAAGAAATTTTAGCCAATACAATAATATAAAAATAATAAGTCATAATTGAATTGTATTTACAATATTTGTTTTCTTAGGTATTACATCTACATTATCATTATTAACCAACTCTTTTTGTGTTTCTAATATTTGAGCAACAAGATGTCCATGTTCTTGTGTTAGTTGATCATCAACTTTATAATTTCCACTATTTTCTAAAGAATCACTACCACCTCCTCTAGTTTCCATAACTACCATATCTTCAGCATCATCATCATCTTTAATATCAGAATTTTCTACAATAACACTAATATTTCCCATTGGTGTTCTAGAAAACAAATTGATATCAATTTATATTTTGCATAAAATATTTTACATTTAAATAACTTAGAAATGACTCTAACAGTATCTCTTCATTAACTATTAACTCTACTCTTCCTCGTATTCTAGGTGCTGCAGGTCTAGCACTAATTGGTCTTGAAGTTGGTGGACGTAAAGAAGTTCTTGGTCTAGAATTTGATTGTAAAATATTAAAACAATTTTATCAAGTTAATATTGTATATTACAATTATTAATTTTTTAATAATAATAATAATTTAAAAATAAAATATTATGTAAATGATACCTAGTATCATTATTTTCTAACTGAGATTTTGGGTTTCTGCTATTGATTGATCAGATTTTTCTATACTTTGTAGAACTTCATTATTTATCATGCCATTTTCCTTGTATTCTTGTTTGTTTGTATTTTCATCTATTTTATTGTCTTTTATATTTGATGTAGATTTTGATTCTGGAATTTATAGAGTTAGATGCAATGAAAAACGCTTGATCTTGTAATTCATTACTTTCAGTGTGAGTCATATACTTTAACTTGTTCTCAAATTCTTTTTGCTTTTTACTCTCATCTGTTTTTCTATCCAATTGCAAAGGACTTGTTTCAGGGAAAGCTGTAGGGGATGTGTTCTGTTTAGGTTTAGCAGATGAAGACCTTCTTCTATGTGCAGATGAAGAACTTCTCTTGGGTTGGCTAGAAGATATAAATTCAATTATTCACATTTATAATTCAGATGAAACATGTATTAATTTACTCTTCTGTAACTTCAACATTTTTTTTTAGATTCTTGACTTTCTTCTTTTCGTGTTTCTTTATATATCGTTGCATTACTTTCATTAAGAACTTTTTTCTTTGGTTCTGTAGATCTTTCCTTTGCTGTTCCAATTTTCTTTTGACCTCTGTCTTTTGATGATGCTCTCTTTTCATCTTTTGTTACAGATGACTTACTTTTTGAATTAGATTTGCTTTTT
Organism: Lasioglossum baleicum; assembly: GCF_051020765.1. Lineage (NCBI taxonomy): Eukaryota > Metazoa > Arthropoda > Insecta > Hymenoptera > Halictidae > Lasioglossum > Lasioglossum baleicum. The sequence continues at coordinate 15,194 of NW_027470324.1, forward strand.
TCTAAATGTTTTTTATATTGTTGAATGACTTCTGTGCTACTTATCTATTCAATTCATAAAACATTTTTACTCTACATATGTTATTTTCTATCTTGCATTTGTAAGTATTTTGCTAATATTACCTTCTTATCTAAAGCTTTTCCAATTGCTTGTAATAACTCATTTGTTTTAGTTGGTTCCTGACCTGAAACTATCTTACTGGCTCTTACAGTCAAATTAATGCCAGTAGTCAATTCTAAAATTATTATACAATATATTTGAATACAAAAAGCATTATACTTTTTATAATACAAAAAGAAATTATAACTTACTGACGACATCAATCAGTTTTGTTAAATAAGAAAGTTTTGCCTCTTTATTTTTTATATTTTCTGAATTTAGTTCATCCTCTGATACAAACCATCCAGAAAACCAGTTTCATTTATGACCTATGACATTATTCATTTATTAGTTATAAAATCATTGATTACATTCGTGTTTTATTTACAATCAGAAATATGAACAAAAGATACATTACTGTTGACACAATATCGTGAAGAAATCGAAATGGTGGTTTTCTTAGTAATTTTTCGGTGAGCGGTGGTTTCTTGAAATATTTTCCAAGTAAATCTTGAGTTTTCTTAATAGTTTCCAGTTTTATGTCGTCTGTCATTATTTACAAGTAACATTAATAACAAGTGAAACACATCACCAACTACAATGCATGTTTCTTACAATCTTAGCGAAATTTGTGTAGCATTAAATAGTTGCTTAGCAACCAACGTATGACTATCAACATATGACCTTGATTGGACTATATTACGGATGAATACTTTATCCAATATAATTTTAAAAATTAATTTCTTCTTAATTAATCGATTATTAGTAATTTTCCGCTGTCGAATTAATTTATCAATATGTATTAGGAGCACATAACCAGAGTTAGTATCAGACTGAAATAAAATCAACGCCATCTATTATTTTGGACTCGAAGCTCGAGAAAGTAACAGGAACATAGAATGTGCAAGGAGGTCGTCTAAACCTCGCTATGTGATAAACAAGGACAGCGAGCTGTTAGACAAGGATAGAGATGATGACGCAATGAAAATCACAAATTATCAAGAATCGACGATTAATTTATGAACTTTTATAGCATCATCAGAAAGCTGAAGCTTCGAACAACATTCTTATTCTAAATTCGTACATAATTTCACGTTAATTAGTTTACTATTAAATAAAAAGGTTTAAAAATTAAAATAACGTTCCAATTTACTTTTTCGTTTATCGCTGGAATTTCAATGGATTAGAACCTGTAGAAACCGAACCTGTTTTAATTTCTTGAAAAAACGTGTTCTATGAGACAAGATATTTCTTCTAACAATAGTTTAAAACAACTACTAACGGAAATTTAAGGATAACTAAACGCGAATTATAAATAATTAATTACGGAAAAGAGATATCTGTGAATTACGTTATTACCGTGCATATTAGTTTGATTATACAATTTGATAATACAATCAATAACCTATGTTAAAGAAATACCGTATTTTTAAATCGAAAAAGTGGAAAGCTTTAAAGCAATCTGTTTTACAAGCATTCGTTTATAAAAATATATCACACGATCAATTTATGTAATACACGAGAATTGTCAACTTCTTCATCAAACGCATTTTTAAAGAATTGTATATATACTCGTTGTATTGTATATATACTTTCAGCTTAATTTACGATGATTAATAGGTATGTGGTATACGTGGTCTATCTGGTCAATATCATTTTTACCCATTATTCCCTTTTTTTAACTTTAAAAAGTTGTTTTAAGCGATTGGTACACAAAAAACCATTGTTACGAGGAAGTAAATGGCTATTCTGTGTTAAAAAATAATTATACATATGTAAATTACTGTATATATTGTTATTCTAAAATGTTAGGAAGCATATAATTATGAATAATTTATTTAATAATTGTTGTAAACGGTTCGCGAGTCTTTGAAAAATCGGTTGAGCTCGTTTATAAATTTGTGAAATTTAATACGCGAGTTTTAGCTTAATTTACGATGGTTAATGGGTATGGGGCATACGTGGTCCATCTGGTCAATATCATTTTTACCCATTATTCCCTTTTTTTACTTTAAAAAGTTGTTTTAAGCGATTGGTACACAAAAAAACCATTGTTACGAGGAAGTAAATGGCTATTCTGTGTTAAAAAATAATTGTACATATGTAAATTACTGTATATATTGTTATTCTAAATGTTAGGAAGCATATATTTATGAATAATTTATTTAATAATTGTTGTAAACGGTCCGAGTCTTTGAAACATCGGTTGAGCTCGTTTATAAATTTGTGAAATTTAATACGCGAGTTTTAGCTTAATTTACGATGGTTAATGGGTATGGGGTATACGGGGTCTATCTGGTCAATATCATTTTTACCCATTATTCCCTTTTTTTAACTTTAAAAAGTGTTCTAAGCGATTAGTACATGAAAAACCATTGTTACGAGGAAGTAAAGGGTTTCCTGTGTCAAAAATAATTTTATACGTGTAAATTACCGTATATATTGTTATTCCAAATGATACCAAGATATATTTGCAATAAACTATTTAATAATTATTATAAAAGTTCGAGAGCCTTTGAAAAATCGGTTAAGCTCGGGTCGTTCCGATTTCCCGCGCACCACGGTATCTCGATTCCAGGTAAACACTCGCGTCAAGGCCACGCCAATTTTTATTTTATATTATATTAACATTTTTGTCTTATACTTTAACGCATTTTTTTTACATATTTTTGGATGGTTGATGGGTATGGGGTTATCCGGGGTCCTTCTGGTCAATATCATTTTTTGCCACTATTCCCTTTTCTTAACTTTAAAAGGTTGTTTTAAACCCTTGTAAGTTAAAAATTATTGTTACGAGGAAGTAAATGGCACTTTTATAAAAAAAACTAATCGTACATATGTAAATTACCGTATATATTGTTATTCCAAATGATATCAAGTATATATTTGCAATAAACTATTTAATAATTATTATAAAAGATTCGCGAGTCTTTGAAAAATCGGTTGATCTCGTTTATAAATTTGTGAAATTTAATACGCGACTTTTAGCTTAATTTTACGATGATTAATATGTATGTGGTATACGTGGTCTATCTGGTCAATATCATTTTTACCCATTATTCCCTTTTTTTAACTTTAAAAAGTTGTTTTAAGCGATTAGTACATGAAAAACCATTGTTACGAGGAAGTAAATGGCTATTCTGTGTTAAAAAATAATTATACATATGTAAATTACTGTATATATTGTTATTCTAAATGTGAGGAAGCATATATTTATGAATAATTTATTTAATAATTGTTGTAAACGATTCGAGAGCCTTTGAAAAATCGGTTAAGCTCGGGTCGTTTCGGTTTCCGCGCATCACGGTATCTCGATTCCAGGTAAACACTCGCGTCAAGGCCACGCCAATTTTTATTTTATATTATATTAACATTTTTCTCTTATACCTTAACGCAATTTTTTACATATTTTTGGATGATTGATGGGTATGGGTTATACGGGGTCCTTCTGGTCAATATCATTTTTGCCACTATTCCCTTTTTTTAACTTTAAAAAGTTGTTTTAAACCACTTGTAAGTTAAAAATTATTGTTACGAGGAAGTAAATGGCACTTTTATAAAAAAAACTAATCGTACATATGTAAATTACCGTATATATTGTTATTCCAAATGATACCAAGTATATATTTGCAATAAACTATTTAATAATTATTATAAAAAGATTCGCGAGTCTTTGAAAAATCGGTTGATCTCGTTTATAAATTTGTGAAATTTAATACGCGACTTTTAGCTTAATTACGATGATTAATAGGTATGTGGTATACGTGGTCTATCTGGTCAATATCATTTTTACCCATTATTCCCTTTTTTTAACTTTAAAAGTTGTTTTAAGCGATTAGTACACGGAAAACCATTGTTACGAGGAAGTAAATGGCTTTCCTGTATCAAAAATAATGTTACACGTGTAAATTACCGTATATATTGTTATTCCAAATGATATCAAGTATATATTTGCAATAAACTATGTAATAATTACTGTAAACGGTTCCAGAGTCTTTGAAAAATCGGTTAAGCTCGGGTCGTTCCGGTCGACCACCTCCCCAATTTTTCACGAGGTTATATATAGACCCTCGCGGCAAGGCCCACCGTCAGTCTTTCCTCGGCCGTCGCGGCGCGTACATCTAAACTTAAATCAAGCCAAATAAACAAATTTAATTATTTTTCGCGCCTAATAATTCATTTAATTTATTTCCTTACTTCCCACCTTTAACTATTTACTTAATTTATATATATCTATAACGATTCTTTAATGACTTATTTAATACAATTATTCCCTTTTCACTTTCAAAGATTTATTTAACTAAATTATTTATTTTTTGATTTTAACAATTTATTTAAATACATACTTTATTATTCACTTTTAACTATTTTTTAATTATTTTATATATTAATTACATTTAATAATCTTTTAAATTTATTTATTTATTATTCACTTTTAACTATTTCTTAGTCATTTTATTTATTAATTACCATTTAATAATCTTTTAAATTTATTTACTTATTATTCACTCTTAACAATTTTTAAAATTTATTTATTTCTTATCCACTTTTAACAATTTTTTAATCATTTTATTTATTAATCACTTTTAATAATCTTTTAAAATTTATTTATTTACTATTCACCTTTAACAATTTATTTAATTTTTAAATTTACACTTTCAAATATATACTTACTATATTTATTTATGTTTAACACTTAATAATTTATTTTAACCTTATAATTATTCTATTAATAAATCATTCTATTTTTATCTATGATTATTTCATTAATACTTGTATAAATAGTTTACGTCTTATTTTTTTAATTTCGCTCCAGTTCGTGGACATTAAATATTTTTCTAACTGTTATATTAAATTATTACCATACCCTTACTAAACCGTATACGTTCGAACGATTTTGTACGCGATTTTTTTTTACCGAAACCGATCGAAGTAAGTTCGGACGCGGACGCGTACGCGAGTGTGTTTTCAAAGTGCTCCAAGAAGAGAGGAAGGAACTACAGCTGATGCCAGGACAAAGGTGACGTCGATCCAGACCAGCTTCGACCTGACAGGAAGTCAACGAACGGTGAGTCGATTTTTACGATTCCTCTGGTCACCCGTCGTGTCGTAGGACCAATGGTCCGAAAACGGCATGGGTGACTGGTTGTATTTTATTATTTTATTCTCATATGTATTTTATTGTTTCTTTTCTTATTAATCGAGTGCTATTGTACTAATGTACGGTAGTACTCGTGCAATATATTTGTTAAATCTGGCTAGGGCTTTCTTTTACATCGCCTATTACATTCTAGGTTGAAAATATTTCTAATTCTTATTAGAAATATAAACATTTCTATCTCTATGCTCGCTACTTTGTTCCTTACAACTCGCAAGTTGTTCCTTTTTATTTATGCGCATTTCTGTAATATTACTGCGCATATTATGCACCTTGTTTCGAGGGTTCATCCCTTGAAATTCCATATATCGCGATCGAAAATTTAAACTTTTTGGCTTTTTCATATAATATTAAAAAAGCCAGGATCATGAGAAATATAGTGCTCTATAAGGCAGCTCGGCTGCTCTTTTGCACTATTATTTTCCGCATTTAAAGCGCCGTAAGGGGCAGCTCGCGTGTTGTATTGAAAAAGTTACATCTTATTTCATATGACAATAATAGAAAGCAGCGTGGCTGCTGTTTTTTCTTGTTTTTGCGACACTTAAGCGCCATAAGAGGCAGCTCAGTGTCGTATTAAATAGTTCAATTTTATTTCATATGACAATAATTAAAAGACAGCTCGACTGCTCTTTTCCACTATTTTTACGACACTTAAAGCGCCATAAGAGGCAGCTTGTGTGTAGTATTGAAAAAATTGCATCTTATTTAATATGACAATAATAAAAGGCAGCTTGGCTGCTTTTTTCCACTATTTTTGCGACACTTAAAGCGCCATAACAGGCAGCTCGCGTGTCGTATTGAAAAAGTTACATATTATTACATATCACAATAATAAAAAGCAGCTTGGCTGCTCTTTTCCACTATTTTTGCGACAATTAAGCGCCATAACAGGCAGCTCGCGTGTCGTACTATTTATTTTCCCATTTACATTCTATTGTATATTCTGCTATGTTTTCTATTATGTTTTGTCTTATGTTTTTCTTTTGTTTCAGGCACGGGTCTCGTTTGCGTAGCCACCTCCACGTGGTGAGACCTGGTAATTGGCATCGTTTGTCAAAGACGTATTTCGATATTCGTCTGAATGAATTTTATTTGGTAAATTTCGGGTTAATGTAATAATTTCATCTTTGACAAACGATGCCAAGCTAAGAGCTACGCAGTACTCGCACTCCAGTCTAGCTTTCAATGGGTTACCATTTGGTATCTTGAAAGCTAGGCTGGAATTGCGAGTACCACGTTATTTACCCCCCCGCACGGGGCAACGTGGGACATGGAGGGTCATGGTGGGACATGGTTGGACGTGGAGAGCTATGGTTGGACATAGCGGGTCATGGTTGAACGTAGAGAGCTATGGTTGGACGTGGTGGGACATCGTTGGACCTTATGGGACGTATTCTGTTTCAGGTTTTAATTTCATTATTTCGCCTGTTTCAGATTTTAATTTCATTACTTCGTCTGTTTCAGGTATCAATCATTTCTTCTGTTTCAGATTTTAATAATTTCTTCTAATTCCGTGTTTCATTTGGAACGAAGGGTCCCCGCGTTTTTTTTTTCTTTTCTTTTCGCACCCCACTTCGATCATTCCGCGGTCGTAAATTATCGCTAAGTAACCTCGTGTTTCGTAAGTCGCACTTCGTTCGTATATCGATTCAAACTCAACCGCGTATCGCTTCTGTCGCGCATCGTCTTCAAAGCTGCGTTGTTGTTCCGTTGTTACCGCGGCATGCTGTCGATTATCCGGAGGGTCGGTTTTCTGGGAGGGGTCCTTCGTTAGTCGTCATTGGATGATCACTTCGGTGTTCTACCCTTTGCCGCAAAGGCGTTCATACTTCCTGGGGCCGGTTCCAAAGGTCTTCGTCGGTATGTCGTTGTGGCATTCGGTTCGACAATGCGGTAATGAAGCGTGTAAGTCGTGTCAGCGTAAGTCGATACAAGGAAGAGGGCGAATCGGTTACGAAGAAGGCGCTGGGGCACGAGATTGCCTAGTGCTCGCGTGTTCGTCACGTCGCGTCGCGAATTTATCACAATTTCTCGCGGTTTTTGATATACAGCCGATAATGGCTGTGAGTAGTGTCGCGGCAGTAGAGTTCTAAAAGTAGCATACCGACTCGAATAATCCTTTGTTAGGCACGATTATTTTATTAACGTGTCAGTAGCTTCAGCTCCTTCCCTTCTATCCAAATGAAACATACTTTCGTTTGTTCTAGGATAATGTCCCCTATTTAGTTTAATTATTTATTTTGTAATTTATTTTGTAATTTATGTTGTAATTTCTTTTGTAATTTATTTTGTGATTTATTTTGTAATTTCTTTTGTAATTTATTTTGTAATTTCTTTTGTAATTTATTCTGTGAAATTTTTGCTTGTGTTTTATTTTGTATTGTATTTTGTATTATATTTTTCTATTGTTTTTAGGTACGGGTCTCGATCGCGTAGCCACCTCCACGTGGTGAGACCTGGTAATTGGCATCGTTTGTCAAAGATGTATTTCGATATTCGTCTGAATGAATTTTTTTGGTAAATTTCGGGTTAATGTAATAATTTCATCTTTGACAAACGATGCCAAGCTAAGAGCTACGCAGTACTCGCACTCCAGTCTAGCTTTCAATGGGTTACCATTTGGTATCTTGAAAGCCAGGCTGGAATTGCGAGTACCACGTTATTTACCCCCCCGCACGGGGCAACGTGGGACATGGTGGGTCATGGTTGGACGTGGAGAGCTATGGTTGGACATAGTGGGTCATGGTTGAACGTAGAGAGCTATGGTTGGACGTGGTGGGACATCGTTGGACCTTATGGGACGTATTCTGTTTCAGGTTTTAATTTCATTATTTCGCCTGTTTCAGATTTTAATTTCATTACTTCGTCTGTTTCAGGTTTCAATCATTTCTTCTGTTTCAGATTTTAATAATTTCTTCTAATTCCGTGTTTCATTTGGAACGAAGGGTCCCCGCGTTTTTTTTTTCTTTTCTTTTCGCACCCCACTTCGCTCATTCCGCGGTCGTAAATTATCGCTAAGTAACCTCGTGTTTCGTAAGTCGCACTTCGTTCGTATATCGATTCAAACTCAACCGCGTATCGCTTCTGTCGCGCATCGTCTTCAAAGCTGCGTTGTTGTTCCGTTGTTACCGCGGCATGCTGTCGATTATCCGGAGGGTCGGTTTCCTGGGAGGGGTCCTTCGTTAGTCGTCATTGGATGATCACTTCGGTGTTCTACCCTTTGCCGCAAAGGCGTTCATACTTCCTGGGGCCGGTTCCAAAGGTCTTCGTCGGTATGTCGTTGTAGCATTCGGTTCGACAATGCGGTAATGAAGCGTGTAAGTCGTGTCAGCGTAAGTCGATACAAGGAAGAGGGCGAATCGTTTACGAAGAAGGCGCTGGGGCACGAGATTGCCTAGTGCTCGCGTGTTCGTCACGTCGCGTCGCGAATTTTTCACAATTGCACGCGGTTTTTGATATACAGCCGATAATGGCTGTGAGTAGTGTCGCGGCAGTAGAGTTCTAAAAGTAGCATACCGACTCGAATAATCCTTTGTTAGGCACGATTATTTTATTAACGTGTCAGTAGCTTCAGCTCCTTCCCTTCTATCCAAATGAAACTTACTTTTGTTTGTTCTAGGATAATGTCAGAGCGTCCCCTGTTTAGTTTAATTATTTATTTTGTAATTTCTTTTGTAATTTATGTTGTAATTTCTTTTGTAATTTATTTTGTGATTTATTTTGTAATTTCTTTTGTAATTTCTTTTGTAATTTATGTTTTAATTTATGTTGTAATTTATGTTGTAATTTATGTTGTAATTTCTTTTGTAATTTATTTTGTAATTTCTTTTGTAATTTATTCTGTGAAATTTTAGCTTGTGTTTTATTTTGTATTGTATTTTGTATTATATTTTTCTATTGTTTTTAGGTACGGGTCTCGATCACGTAGCCACCTCCACGTGGTGAGACCTGGTAATTGGCATCGTTTGTCAAAGACGTATTTCGATATTCGTCTGAATGAATTTTATTTGATAAATTTCGGGTTAATGTAATAATTTCATCTTTGACAAACGATGCCAAGCTAAGAGCTACGCAGTACTCGCAATCCAGTTTAGTCTCTAAAAGGCTACCTTCTGGTGTCTTGGAGACTAGACTGTATTTGCGAGTACCCCTTTATTTATTCTCTCTCCCGTCCCCATCCCTCCCTTGCACTGTGCACCTTGAAAAATTGTAATATTCTGTACAATAATGAGTTCATTATTGTTCATTTTTATAGAATTTGATGACATTATTTTATACTGTACATTACATTATGCGGTAAGCGTAGCTATTCTTATAAATGAAATTTTCCTTTATTAATGTCTGACCACTCCTTCCATTTACATCCTGATAAACCATACACGTTATATTCCTCCTCCTTTTCATTTATTTTCATTATTTTTCCCAAAGAAATTTTTCGCAATCTTTCCGTAAGCCTTATTTTCATTCTTCGCATACAAATATTCAAATCTTCCATTGTAATCTTCTATCAATGCACGCAGTGGATTTATTCGAATTTTCATTCATACCTCATTCTTCTTCGTTCTTTCTTCATTCTATCCAATTATCCCTTTTCTCATTCTCTATTATTTCTCTACCTTTTTCCTTTCAAATCTCTCCTTTCTATATCGGTAGCTAGAAACTTTGCTGCAAAATCATAAATGGCGCTGATATCAGTTTACTAACTCTAGTTACGTATTTCTGATACTTTCAAATAAATCGATTCGACTGAAGAAAATTTACAAATATATTTCAATCTCTCAGATTAATCTATGAACTTTTATAATTGCATCGTAAAGCCAGATACTTGACGAACTTTCCAATATATATTTCGATTTTATTTTCTTCTTAATTATTCGATTATAAATTATTGTTCTACGGAGTATTCGAAATCTTGCCGAAATCCTAATGATTAATTATTAATAACTTTTATGCAATTAATTTACGAATTTTATGCATTCATTATAAAGATAATGTTCTTGCGCGTCTTTTCACTACACTTTTGAACACATTTCACTTCTAGTTTCGACCATAATTAAACATTTTAATGAATGTTAGTAGGCGTCGTTGTTATCAATTCATCCACGCTATTAAATAATTATTAATAGTAAACTAATTAGCATGAAATTATGTACAAATTTCGAATAAGAATGTTGCTCGAGGCTTCAACTTTCTGATGATGCCATAAAAGTTCATAAATTAATCATGGATTCTTGGTAATTTGTGATTTTTCACTGCGTCGTCGTTTCTATCCTTGTTTAACAGCTCGCTGTCCTTGTTTATCACATAGCGAGATTTAGACGACCTCCTTGCACATTCTATGTTCCTGTTACTTTCTCGAGCTTCGAGTCCAAAATAATAGATGGTGCTGACTGAAGTCGCTTGGATTTTCTATCCTTGTTTATCTTATTGAATGCATTAGCACGAAATCAACGAATTGAATTAGAGGTATATCGAGTTTATTTATTAACAATATTTGTACTATTTATGATATTTTGCATATTTTCGACGACAATCTTTTTTAATCCTTTACAATTTTTACAATAATATCGAAGAAGTTGCAATTATTATACGTGAAATTTACTATTTAATTTGAATAGTTTATCTTCGCTAATAATATCTTTATTATTAATTTATTTGTCACCGACGGTGTAGAATTTGGACGCTATAAAAATCAGAAACATGTGGTCAAGGTAGCCAATAAATGATACAGATCATCAATTGCAATGTGTAAATAATAAATTATCAAAGTTATTATAAATAAAAAATTAATAACGTTAATAACAAATTGCAGACAACATAAATTTACAATATAAGTGAAGAAATGAATAAATTAATGCCTATTAATTGAACTCACAATACATTTATGTTAAAACTTATCTATACTTTGGAGAAAGTTTGTAAATTATAACACCTATTGTTAATAACAAATTGTCGATAATGTAACTTTATCAGAAAAGAGAAAAAATTAATAAATTATTAAGTAGTATAGCGGATAAGTAATAATTAATAAAATCGGTAAACTTCGGAAATTTCCGTGAATGTTCGGAGGGTATATAAAAGGTATATTAATAATTTCTTTTTGTTTTCAAGTATTAATCTATTTTCCTTTCAAAATTTAATTATTTTTTTCTTTTCTCAGTTATTAGTTATTCTTTCTTCTTTTAGATCTTACTTTCCGGGTTTATTTATTTTTATTTGAGAATTTGAATATTTCGTATAATATTTGAATGTTTTGTCGTTGATTTGTTTATATGTTTATATTGTTTATGTCTCACCGTCGGGTTGTTCCTCTCATTTGGTTTCGCTTTCCTTTCGAATAATCGCCAACTTGTTCAGACGCGTCGCGATTTTTGCTTTGCTCGCATCTTTCATATTTCACTTCTTACTTTTACTGAAACTTAGAAAGATCGGAGTTTATTGAACTAAAATATCTTAGCGTTTAGAGAGTAAAGCTTTACTATACCGAATCGAATGATCGTAAGACACGAGGTATAATAAAGTGTCAGTAGATTCGTTGCAACTCGTATCGCTTGAAGTTAGTTAGATTAGGGTATCTTTGATAACTGGTAGAGTTACTAGAATGCATATAAGTATGTGTCTCGATGCGTAGCCACCTTCACGTGGTGAGACCTAATAATTGGTACAATTTTCTAAAAAAAAAAAAAAATAAAATCAATTTTCCAAAGATTTGAAGAAGAGAAACCATTAGAAAATTGATTTTTATTTGAAAAATGATACCAAGCTAAGAGCTACTCACAAAGTTTACGATATTTTCCATCATTTGTAAATTTTCAATGTTCCCTTTGAACTTTGAAAATTAAAAGTGGGAAATATCTATCAAAGTTATATGTACATTAAGAGGAATGAAGAAAGATAATAAGATGATTATGAAGTCGCGTACAGGGAAATAAATTCTATAAGAATAAACTAGTGGATATTTTAGATTAATATTGATGTACCGTGTTATTAAATGACGAATATTTTTATTTATATTATAATTGTATTTTATATTGTGTCACACGTGAAATCTTTTGATTTAGTATGATAAATAAAAGTAAGCATTTTTATCAAGGTTACTAGCCACTTTACTTTATTAGAATACGTCAAAGTTTCTTTGACTAAATTAGAATTAAATATCATACATAGTAATATGGCATCGTCCCGCTCGCAAAACGAAATTATACCACACACAAATTACACGACAGAAAAATCTCATATTCAGAAATCACAAAATTGATCCTGTTGAAAATCATCAAAACTCGTAAAATACCTACATCGATACGTTTTATCGTATTTAATCGTCTCATTATTACGCATATATCGACGATTTTGTTTTGCTTCGAAGAGATAGATCATCATCGACAGTGTCGGATGCGGGAGAATGAATAAAAATAATTTAATTATAAATTAGCTTAACAGACTTACGTTAATCCTACGATATTGCAGTCAACAATACATAATCGACGATTCATACTAATGTTACATACAATTTATGCTGTTTTTCGTATCGGTAGTACAACGACGATCGCTTTAATTATCGAGATTTTCGGACATCGATAAAGCTGTACTAATCGTATTTTTGTCTTTTTTTTTTGTTTTCTTTTACAAAGTGGTTCTTTAAGTATTGTACTTCGCTATTCTTCCTGTTTGGTAAATTATGTTACATTTTCATTTTGCTCTACGTTGATCTTCTTCGATTTTTATTCAGCGAATGTATTTTAATGATCCCAAGATAACGTGGTTTAAAGTTTAACATACAAATCCTATAGGACAGTAGTGTAGAACGGTAGAGTGATGTTTTCAGAAAAGATTAAATATATAGAGCTAAAATTGTCACGCGAAGAAAAAGGTACATATAAATATTCAGAAATAAATAAAATATTTCGAATTTCTTTCGTTTGTTCTTTCAATTTGTAATATTTCATTTGTAGTTTTGAAAAAAAAACACATGATATTTGTTGCATTCTTTGATAGATTAGTAAATATATCTTGTAATTTAATCTTGAAGGTAAAAGAAAAGATGTACAGTATACGCATGTTCCTCGGTATTTAAAAATATCATCCATTGTCCCTTTCAGCGAATAAATCACATTGATCGGCGAGTTTATATTCGACATTTCCAAGTGGAACCATATTTTTAACTTTTCGGTATTAAAATGAAATAGTTAAACGAATCTAGTTACGAATTAACTTAATTCAAAAGATAATTGCCTACTCGAATATAAATTATTTCCAATTTTATCATTTAAAAAATCCTCTAACAGTCGTGGTACATCAATAAAAATGGGTAAAATTGACATTCATCCAGCAAATCATATTTTCTCTTGTGAATAAATTTCAGAAATATAGATCCACGAATAACGAACATAAACCCAAGCCAACTCCGCCATCTCTTTACACTCATCGATCAACCGATTCTTCCAACTATACAGCTTCCTCTTTTTTTTTAGCCTCTATTCTTTGCATTCAAAAATCATCGTAATCTTCGACATCTCTCTGACAGTAACTTCACTCCATTCTCTACCGTATCGAAAATTCTCCCAAATCCAGACGATCATCATAGCCTCTATCGCCAGATCTTGAAACCTTCTGCTGTTCCTCCATTCTCCCGTCGTCTATTCGTAGCTCCTTAAATTTCCTTGTTCAGGATGATTCCGCAGGGTTGAACCACGCCGAGATTCATCAGTTTTGGCCTTTTCGAGCTGCTCTTACCCTCGTCTTTCTTCAGAAGCTCCTCTATCGAGTAAGGGTTTCTCTTTCTCTGAGGTTGCGGCGGTCTATCCTCGACCGCCGCTTCTTTGGCCATGGTGCTCTGCTCATTTCCGGTTTCTAAGGTTTGCGGAGACGCAACCTTTTGCTTCTCAGCGGCCGTCGGCGGTGGACTCTGTCGGTTCTCCAGGTTTCCAGACGCACCGGACGTACTGTGTCTTACAAACGCGCTGCGGTCACTGCCGATCTTTTGACCGAGTTCCAGGATTATGGGCGAGTTCTGGAACGGTTTGTAATGGTCCTGGGACTCAGTGTTCTCGTCCAGGTCGCTCTTGTCCAGCGAGTCGTCGCTACCAGCCATCGAGCTCGAGCTAGACTTCAAGTCGACCTGGTTCGTTGGTCCGCTCTGTTCCGACAGACGTTCCACGTCTAACGATCTGCAAAATATCATTTTTTATTATTGCTTCTTCCTAAAATGTTTCCGAGGGTTCGATATTTTTTTCCTTTACTCTTATGCAAACAAAATATAATAATTACAAATAGAAATAAGTAGCGAGAGATGCGGATAAAGTATAGGGATACTTGGGTAGTATTATCAAGTATAATATAATATAATATATAAGTATCAAGTATTATCAAGTATAATACAATATACTATATAAATATTTAAGTATTATCAAGTATAATACAATATAATATATAAGTATCAAGTATTATCAAGTATAATACAATATAATATATAAGTATCAAGTATAATCAAGTATTAGGTCGTCCCATAAGTTCGTTCGCAGTGATATTTACATTCCTCGTCACAATTTATAAACTATATCGATGATTAACGTCTTTGTCAACGAAATAGGAAGAAATCATAGAACAAAAGGGTGACTAAATTTTTTCTTAATATTTAAAGGTTTATTCGACGTATAATTTTAAATGGTAAAAGTAAAAACCGGAACGAATTTATGGGACGACCTAATATAATACAATATAATATATAAGTATCAAGTATTATCAAAGAACATAACAATTTCATACCACTTTCTCGTGATCATAAGTTATATACTAATCACGTAACTATAATTATACTTCACACATTTTAACATAGGTATATATTTAATTAACATAGGTTAATTCAAATTAGATAATTCTAATTCGATCCTTACACAAATTTCGCTACTTATTTCAATATATAATTATTATATTTCATTTATATGAAAATAAAGTGACTCTTTCGTGTTTGTAGCATCAGTTTCTTATAAAATTTATTAAGAAGATACTGAGCCTTTTTCATTAGAAAAAGTTAGAGTCCCTATGCGAATGATTCCTTCTGTTCCTTCGTAAATTTTACACGAACTACCGAGTCTTCTCGATAAATATCAATGGCCGTTCGTTTTTCATACATTCGGCGAAAGATATTCGGTCGAGAAATATTTACGAGTAAAAATATCGCACTGAGTTAGACTTACGTGAATGATTGCATTCCGTGATGCAAGTGCAGCGTAGTTGCCTGATAAAGAGACGAGTAAAAGCTCGGATTCCAAGATGGCGCGCTGGTATTGCCGGAAGTGGTGGAGATGTGCAATGGTCCCAGTGTTCCCGGATAAAATAATTGGTAGTCCGTTCTCATGAGCGCGTCTGCGTGGTTTAAAAATAAAGCGTGTCGTTAATACAACGTAAATTGAACACGGGTTGTCGAGTGATACTTTATCGATATTTAACGCTTTTCTCTATGCGAACACCGCGCGAAATGCGTTAAAAATCATGTCAAGTTGGAATCCCGCGTTTTATTCCTCCTATTTGCTATAGAACCGGTCATTACGTTAAATGGCCACATTAGACGAAACGTACAAGGTTTATTGCAATCTTAACGTCTACATCTTCGCGCACGTCGCTTTAAATTAAATCGACATGCGGCATCGTTGTGCATGCAGTACCTTAAGCGAACAAGAAAGACACGGAGAAGATGATTTATTCTATTCGATCGACTAATTAAAACGGGTTCCTTTTTTGTACACTCAGCTGGTTGGAAAAAGTTAATGCTACATTAGGGAACTATATTAGGAAATTTAGTGGAAGCTTGAAATCGATCGGACGATTACTGAGAGAAAATCGATGTATGGATCGTCGATGTATCTAACGTATCTATCGTAATCGTTAAAACGCTAGAACCAAGTGTGCGTACGACATAAACACAGCGCGAATCACCAGTGTAATTGGCACTGGGATGAAACGTAACACGCGTGGTGGAACTGGACGGCTGATCGAGAGAAATTTCGTGACAGAGCCTCATCTCGACGTGATAGGCGATTTACGGAATAAACGAGGTAAATTTCGAGGCGAATTTCGAGTTCCTTCGAGGGATTGCGTGTCGGTGATCTAGCCGCAGCATGCTCCTGACGAGTCAATCGGCCACAGGGTATTTTGCGAATTCTCCTTTTTCAACCGTCCTTCCCCTTTCCCTCTAATAATCCTTGCATCTCCGCGACGGAGTTGCCTATGCAACCGAATCGCAAAAGGGGCAAAACAATGGGAAAGAAGACCGACAGTGATTCCGAGATACGGACAGATGTTTAGGGGATCGTTAGCCGGTAATGGCGCACTCGCGACGTAGCTTTCCCTCGCATAATGAGCCGATTTTGACGCGAGGGAACGCGAATCGGTTTAGAACGTGTCTATGACCATTCTCGGATCGACGATCGGCTGATACTTTGCTTTGATAGTTCCTACGATTCCTACAATTCCGAGGCGCACCTCGAGAATTCGCGTAATTACGCGAATCTACGCCTCGAACGATCCAAGTTTTGAAAAAAATCACCCGGCAATCCTCTTCCAGATAGTGCAATTCGATCCCGAGCGAAGTCTCGTAAATAACTGAACTATTTTTCGAACTTTTATCCAGATACCAATCGAAGTTGTATTATCTTTGACGCGTGAAACATAAAATTTCGTGTAATTAACCTGCGTTTAATTCAAGTTTAAGCGATATTTGGAGCAGTGAGATATTCTGTGCTTCGAAAATTCCACTTTGAGTCGGCTTTTAGGTATTTTAGATCATTGTGAGATGTGGTGACTCGTTTCGTGCAGATCTTAGTGCCGATTTCTGGTTTTATTTGTTCAATTACGTCGATGCGGAGTATCTCGCGTGAATCGTGGAATTTATTAATTATCAGACCGATGAAAATTACGTATCTAAGAATTTTTATTCTCGTAATTATAAAAGGAAGGGCCTAGAATAAAATTTAAATTAATTTAAAGCAACGCGTTGCAAAACTTCAGAATAGAAGAAAAACCACATACGTTCGCCATAAGGAAGCGCCATCGACTTTATTACGTAAACAACTGGTCAATTTAATTATCCAAAATCTTCATATATCAATGATTAATAGTATTATAATCAATGCAGAATTTATTTATTCCAAAGTATACACATTTAAAGATACTTCGAAATTGTTACCTCGAAATACAAATTATATCAGGTTGGGGAAAAGGAAATCCATTATATTATTAACCCTTTACACTCGAGAGGTGACTCTCAGTCACCATTCATTTTAACACCATAACTTAAACACGAATAAGCGACAATAACTGCATTAGCACTAGGTTTACGGACATTTTTGAATATCTATCTTTATGGAGACCCGTCAGATTTACGGGTAAAGATGACTACGTTTTTTCTTCAAAAATAACACCATGAGTTTAATTTAACCCTTTGCACTCGGCTGTCCCCTCTCAGGGGACATTAAAGTTTATTAGTGATTAAGAATAATAATAAAAGAAATCGAATAATAACTTACTCCAGCACAACATTTTTGAGAAATGTACGTTTCTCTGAGGTTTTCTCTGGAAATGGCAGAAGAAATCAAATCAAGATATAGTAAAATTACTAAGATATATAAAAGAGAACACGACCATGCACATCTTCGGCGAACATTATTCCGAGTGCAAAGGGTTAATTTAAAAACAATTACGATATTAAGAAATTTAATATAAGTTGATTAAATCTATTAATATTGTATAATTGGAACAACTCACCCGTCAAATTGACAGGTCCTGTAAATCTAGTGTTAAAAACATCCACACGCGAAATATGAAAATAAAATATAATTCCTCTCATTCCAAACTTAAACGTATAATTTTCTTGTATAATATAATTTTGATATAAAATCTATCACCGAGCTTATAGAAGCATAAGAAAAGATTTTCCTTAGAGAGAAAGTCTTCGAGTGCAAAGGGTTAAATATAAGGCCACATTTGTGCTTCATTAACGCTATCTATGATTTCGAGTTAGAAGTTTGTGCATCGTTAGCGTCACTTATGATTTTGAACCAAAAGCTTGCGTTCCAATGAAAAATCATAGATGGCACTAACGGAGTACAAACTTGCGGCTGAAAATCATAGATGGCGCTGACCGTTGTCGCTTTGTGGCCACCACTTGAAACTTTGGCGCTTCCATACTATCACCATCATGCCACAAGTGGACAAATAACAAACTAACCATTATTACCAAACACAGCCACTCTATACACGCACTCTCACTTCATCTCCGACTATAGACTAGTTCACACGCTACAGCTGTAGACTCATAATTTTTATACCATTTTGAATCTGCCATGTTTTTATTGTATATTTTATATTACGTTTTCATGTGTTTGTTATTAACCCTTTGCACTCGGCGATTTTTTAGCTACAGAAGAGTAGAAACTTACAAATTTTCTGCCATAAAACTGACGTTATTTTTTTGAGTGCTATACAAAGAATGGTGTAATAATTAACACGTACAATTATTCGATTCCGATTTTTCGCGTATTGTTATATCATCTTAAATTTGGTAAATTAATTAATACAGGTCTTCGAAATTTCATGGTGCCTGACAGTCGCCACTCGAGTGCAAAGGGTTAAATAAATAAGTAAATATATATAAAATATAATTCACCTCATTCATATAATTATTTGAATATGGTCATAAACGCTATAGCTTGATCTAATATTCTTGTCTATCTCATTGAAGGTATTAGCACCGTATAACTGATTGCATTAGGAACATATTGAGTTTATATTAGATTAGGGAAAAAGAAATCCATTATATATAACCCTTTGCATTCCGCTGTCCTCTCTCAGGAGACATCAAAGTTTATTAGTGATTAACACTAGGTTTACAGGCGGTTTTGGTTTACCTATTTCTACGGACACCCGTTAGATTTAAGGGTAAAGGAAACCACATATTTTCTTTAAATAACAATCGGTGGATTTAATTAGAAAATAATCGCAATACTAACAGACTTAATATAAGTTTATTATATCTGGTAATATCGTACAAATGGAGCAACCCATCCGTCAAATTGACGGGTCCTGTAAACCCAGTGTTAAGGGATAACAACTTATTCCAGCACAACTTTTTGAGAAATATATATTTCACTCAAGTTTTCTCTGGAAATGGCAGAAGAAATCAAGTCAAGATATTAAGTCGTCCCATAAATTCGTTCCGGTTTTTACTTTTACCATTTAAAATTATACGTCGAATAAACTTCTAAATATTAAAAAAAATTTAGTCGCCCTTTTGTTCTACGACTTCTTCCTATTTCGTTGACAAAGACGTTAATCATCGATATAATTTATAAATTGTGACGAGGAATGTAAATATCACCGCGAACGAACTTATGGGACGACCTAATATAGTAAAATTATTAATATATATAAAAAAGTGATTATCGGGAGCCGAGAACACGTCCATTTGCATCTTCGGCGAACATTATTTGGAGTGCAAAGGTTTCATAATATATATAAATAATAAATAAATATAATAAAATAATAATGAATAATATATATTATTAACACTAGGTTTACGGACGTTTTTGAATACTTATCTTTATGGAGACCCGTCGGATTTACGGGTAAAGAAAACTATGTATTTTCTTAAAAAATAACACCATGAGTTTAACCCTTTGCACTCGACTGTCCCCTCTCAGGAGACATTAAAATTTATTAGTGATTAAGAATAATAATAAAAGAAATCGAATAATAACTTACTCCAGCACAAGATTTTTGAGAAATGTACGTTTCTCTGAGGTTTTCTCTGGAAATGGCAGAAGAAATCAAATCAAGATATAGTAAAATTACTAAGATGTATAAAAGAGAACACGACCATCCACATCTTCGGCGAACATTATTCCGAGTGCAAAGGATTAATTTAAAAACAATTACGATATTAAGAAATTTAATATAAGTTGATTAAACCTATTAACCCTTTGCACTCGAATGGCGACTGTCGGTCACCATGAAATTTTAAAGACCCATATTAAATTAATATATCAAATTTAAGATAATATAACAATATGCGAAATATCGAAATCAAATAATTCTACGTGTTAATTATTATACGATTCTTTATTTA
Organism: Lasioglossum baleicum; assembly: GCF_051020765.1. Taxonomy (NCBI): domain Eukaryota; kingdom Metazoa; phylum Arthropoda; class Insecta; order Hymenoptera; family Halictidae; genus Lasioglossum; species Lasioglossum baleicum. The sequence continues at coordinate 35,572 of NW_027470324.1, forward strand.
CCACTCAACAAAATATCAGTTTTATACCAGGAAATCCGTAAATTTCTATTCTTCTGTAGCTAAAAAATTGCCGAGTGCAAAGGGTTAATATATCGTGTAATTGGGTCCCGTAAATCTAGCGTTAAATATAATGGATTTCTTTTTCCCTAACCTAATATAAGAGCATATAGAAGACATTTGAGGATTACCCTTACCTCTATTAGCGACGTTCGAGGAAACTTGAGAAGCGTACGTGCTAGAAGAACCCCTCTCGATCCCCGTGTGATCGGTATGAAGTCCGCCACCCCGAAGAATTCGATTTACCGAAGAGATGGAGGGCAAGCTTTGCGGATCGCAGGCTCCTTGTCGCGCGAGCTGCTCTCGGATCTCCCAGGCGAACATTGTCGGCTGTTCCTGCTTCATTCGTAGTATCTTCTTCACGACCGTGGGGGTGGCCACTTGCTGCAAAACGGATAAGAATTGCGAGCTTAAAACTCGGCTGTTCGTCGATCAAGATTCGAAATTAAACCGCGCGTGGATCTTTGCTTTTTAACACTTTGACTGCCATAGTGGTCACATATGACAGGCAACGGTTTCTCCCGTGACGCCACGGTGGTCATGGGTGACCGGAGCCTTTCAACTTTTTACAATTGTAAAAAACTAAATGAAAATCGAGAGTTAGCGTATTTGAATAAGACCGATGTATAGAAGATACATTGAAATAAAATCTGCCCTATCGAACGATTAAAATTTTTTATTAGAACAATAAAGAATAACGAAATGTTAGAATAAATCTTGCATCTAACGGTGCACTTTGTTAAAGCACTCCAAACATAAATGCAGCGCACCAATACAATCCGGACAATAAGTGGTCACCTTCTTGGTCTTATTTTTAGCAATTTTTCACCCAAATAGTTTGGAATTTTTTTCGTAACATTCCCTGCAAAATTTTCGTTCCAGGTACACTCGTCCTTTTCTTTGCAATTCGTGCCGTAATCTTTGTCGAACCGTTACTAAGGCGCCACGGTGGTCACCCGTGACCACCAGTAAGAGAAACGCTCCATTTGATAAAAATATTGCCTTCTAACATCGATTCGTTATTATTTTGCCATTATACGCTTTGAATAATAAAAATAATTCCGTGGCGTCCTGGGCTAAATATATGATTTCGGCGTGGCAGTCAAAGGATTAAGTAAGGCCGGATCTCGCGAGATTCCAGAGTGAAAAAAGGACGAGCAAGGTGTGTCAAAGTAATTGCCACGGTATCTTCCGTTGCTCGATGTCCTGATCGGGTTTGTCAACCTTATCCAAAGGCCATACTTAAAGTCCAAAGATACGGCGGCGTAGTATATGCCAATTAAGCGAGCTAAATTTGGGGATTTAAGGTAAAATAAAGGAAGAGCCGAGTGACAGAGGTGTAGCACCTGATATCCCGGAAAGGACCGATTTATATCGCGTTTATTTTCGAAACTTTAAACGCCGCTGTTCGCGATACTCGCCGCGATATGATCAGATGTTATCGAACCGATATCGGCTCTATACGTTCGTGATTTCTTTCCTCTGTTCCTTTCATCTCGGCTGTTAAAACTGTGTTTTGCTGGACGATAGAAAAGCGAGATACCCGAGAATGGAGGATAAATGTATTATACGAGCGTGTTTGACTTCTTTCTCGCGAATGAGAGATGTAAATATCACACCTGGTTCATACGATGCAGAGATTCGATTGAGTATTTATCAACATTTTAACGATCCCATGTTCTTTGTAATTACGTTTCTTTTATCTTCATTTATCCTTCCGAGAATCTTCTTGGTTTATCCTTTCTTATCGTGAAATTTTCATCAAACATTTGGCAATCCTTTCTCTTTTTACGTAATTTAACCCTTTCGCTACGGCGAACTTTTTCAAAAAATGAATTTATGATATATAGTTTAAGTTCGAAGATATATTATACGAAAAGAAAGTTCAAATATTTTTTCATATGTTTTCCCAATTCTACTTGACTTTTTTCATATAGAAAATATATTTCCGATAAAGCATCAAAAATCAAATAATCTTTTAACTATCTTATCAAGATTTTTTATCCTTTTAAGAATCATAAACGCAAAATTTCTGACCGCCTATAGGCGTCCACACAGTAGTCAAAGGGTTAATTACAAAATTGCAAATTTAAATGAAAATTCTGTTCGATTGAAACATCCAAAAGCTACTCGTTCTATTTATCACTTCTTACTTAGAAGATTCGTAAAAATAATTTGGAAAATTTTCGATTTTGTAAGACGACGATTACTTGTAAGATATTTCATAAGGAAAAGAAATTTCGGTGATAGAAGACTCGACGAGCACGTAATAAAGATAAGAGAAAAAGGCGTGTCAGTGTTGGTCCACGTATCGGAGATTCATTGATCGAGCCACGATCATCCCCATGGGCCGGCGCAACGGTTCCACGATGGCGACCGTTGCCGATCATTAGCCTGGTCATTTTTCCTTCCGGCCGGGAGTCGGCGCTATCTCATCGACAAATTAACGCGAAAGTGGTCACACTGTCGTCGAAAGGGGCAGCAGCGACCATATGTCGTTCACAGGTGAAGCACGTTGGTGCGCCGGTGAATCAGATAACGGGTAAGGTCCCAAAGGTAGGTGGGTAATGCGTACCGCACTTTATTACAGTTTAGCCCCGGTTTACCGAGGAGGCGGGCTCATCTGCTCCTCGCAGACGCGTCCCGTTTCTTTTTGACGGTCCCTCCGCAGTGGGCCCAGTGGTGCTCAATCTGGCCACCGTTCATTTGACTTGCAAATGAACTTCGGCCCGGGCCCCGGATAATTTTATGCTAACGCGATGGAAATGTTATTCGTGGTACACAGATTTTCGAGATCGCCGATTTCTCTGGGGCGGCCACGCCACCGACACCCTGCTTGCACGTCCGTGTTACTGCGGCTATTTTCTTGATAAATCCGCGCAGGGGGCAGTAATCGAATTATTTTTCCGAACTATCTTCTCCTTTCGGTGGAATTTCGGTTATTAGGGAAAACTCTTTTTATCCACGATGGGAATACTTCCTTCGCGAATCTTTTTCTAATCCTAATTTAATTATTATAATTCTTGCTTTCCTTTTTCTCCATTTTTCCACATGATTTTTCAATTACCGATTACTCTTTCTCTCGAGTATTTTTATCTAACGTTTCAAATATATCGATGATTGCGAAAATGGTGCAAATTGTTGCTAAATGATGGAAGTTTCTGTAAAAGATGATAGAGGGGAATTAAACTTCGTATATAATTAAGAATGGAACTGCAAAAGTCACTCAATATCGAGAATTGAAACCTAAAATCTAAATAACAAGCTTAAACGAGTTCCTAAAGTAAAACGAACTGATCCGAAGCGAAAAAATTCCTGCACGACTAATTACTGATACTAAATTCACTAGTTAAACAGTCAGAAGAAACAATTACCACGTCAAACGAATAAAATAACCAATAACGAGCCGTTAAGTACGTTACACCTAAACGATACCAATGAATAATTAATTAATTAATTATTAGTACGACAAAGATGAGAAACTATGTATTAGGTCGTCCCATAAGTTCGTGCGCGGTGTTATTTACATTGTTCGTCGCATTTTATAAACTATATCGATGATTAACGTCTTTGTCAACGAAATAGGAAGAAATCGTACAACAAAATGGCGACTAAATTTTATTTTAATATTTAACGGTTTATTCGATGTATAATTTTAAATCGTAAAAACCGGTACGAATTTATGGGACGACCTAATATCATAGCTACATTCCTATTCGATTAGAAACAGCTGTATATTTTCAGGCACTGTGAGAACAAAATATCCGACACCGATATTTGCATCGTGGACAAACGTGATCGATATTGGACTAAGGAAGACGCATGGAGGATGCAATAACATGATCGATATTGGACTAAGGAAGACGCATGGAGGATGCAATAACATGATCGATATTGGACTAAGAAAGACGCATGGAGGATGCAATAACATAATCGATATTGGACTAAGGAAGACGCATGGAGGATGCAATAACGTGGGACCAGCGATCGACCTAGGATGGAAGATGGGAAGAGCGTGCATTGAATGGTGACCGATATGCGAGCACCACTGGTGGGCAGGACGTTTAAGGGGGCAGCCGTCGAGCCGTCCGCCTAATAGTTTCAGGGGTTAGGACAAGCATCGCGTGCTCCCGGGAGCATCTCAGATTCTAATCTG
>NW_027470325.1:0-39775 GCF_051020765.1 Lasioglossum baleicum
TTGGTTCTTCTTTCATCGTTCGTTCCTTTTATTCGTGCTTCGAAAAAAAGGTAGGTCCACGACAGAGATGATAATTTCGCGTTAAACAACTATCAGATGGGTTGTTATTAAAATAATTGCTTTCAGATTTGTCTCGTTTGAAAATCTTGATTCGTAATTCTCATCGAATCCATGATATTCTTTGAAAAATATAACGAAATTCGAGGCTAAAGGCGAAAGAATAGTATAAAAATGGATTTCCCCAACTCGAAAGGTTGAACGAAAGGTGTTCGTTAGCATTTCTCTACTGATAGTCGTTCGAGGATATCCACGAATACCTGTTTAATATGGCTTTGGATCAGCTGTTCCTGTTTCAAACTCGTTCCTATCTCTTCCGATCGAACTTTCGAATCTAACAGCAAACGCTTTCAATTTCACCCTTCGATATAATCTGGAACAGCGGCGATTAAACGTAAGAGCACGAAAACCCGGAGAAAAAATTGCTCCAGCGGTTTCTCGTACGCTTATCGGGCTTCGAACTGGAAATATGCAAATCAGCGATACATTCGCAATCTCAAATTGACAAGGAATTTTTCATCACGAACTTTCTCGATCGCGTCCGAGGAGCAACGAAATCACGCGTGTTTACGATCGATTGTCATTGAGAACAGTGCGAAACACTTTCTAGAGAAAGTTGGTTGACATTTCCAGGTATAGCCTTGGAAACGTATGTCAACAGGTGGAATGCCGCGGTGGGTTCCCGATGACCCGCGATGATCAACCGTTTCGTTTCTTTCATTCCCATTGATATTCAATCGAATATTGTACATTTTCTTATATTTTTGTATTCTTCTATTTCTTTATATTTTTTTCTTTTTCCGCGCGTGCATGCGTATTCGATTCTTTAGTATTTTTTTTAATAATCCTTTCATTTCTATTGATATTCGTGTGCGCGCGTGTTATATCCAAAAGAGGAATTTAATATTAAAGTGCAGTCTTGCTGATTGTTTGCTTTATATTCGGAAGTGGATAGTGTATTCTAATCTTCTTTTCATTTCTTTTATAACCGTTTCATTTTTATCGTATTGTCGGTTTATTTGATATCGAAGTAGAACGGCAGTTTATATTAAATTAAATGTTGAACGATGAGATTGTCCTTTTAATATTGCAACTTTTAATTTACATCTGATACTACGCTCTTCGACGTACCGTTATTTCGCTTTATAGCGAAATTGGAAAGAATTATAACGAATATTCTTATACGATACACGGTACATTTTCTATTTAATATCGAAATATTATTGCACGAAATAGCGTTATTTTTACCGACTCGGCGTAATTGGTTGAATATTTTCAAAATCTTGTACAGAATAGCTATAAATACTTGGAATTTAGTAGCCAGGAGGAAATATCGATATTCGGAAAGACAGCTAAATAACTGTCCGACAAATACATTCCACTGCTCGATCAAAACTCACTGGACAGCCGAAGAAATTGCAAGAGCCGACCAATTCTCCAACTCCTTCCAGTATATCAATCTCTTAGCCACTTGACACGTCTTTCAAGGAACTCGTAAACAGGAAACGTGCCACCGAGGTGTCTCCTAATACACGATTATCGTCCAATAAACTCTGCTCGGGAATTCCTACAACCTGAACTGTCGCAAATCGTGGCGAATCTTCGGGAAAGTTGGGATTATTTCAAAGGAGGACCGAGAGACGCAGCCTAGACACGGTCCGAGGAATCGTAATGAAAGGTTTGCGCGATTTAGACGGTGATTTAGACGGTGATTTAGGAGGTGATTTAGGCGGTGGAGTGAAAAAGGAGAAAATCCAAAGAAGAAGACGAATCCGCATTCCAGCCTCGAAATGCTGAAGCAGGATTAGAAACTGCATTTCCTTCGCAAAGCTTGTGAAACGGTCACGGTGTAAATTACTAGTAGTAATAGCTGCGTTTCCGGATGAGGGATCGGTGATAAGGAATGAGAATCACCGACTGTATCGCCATGGTTTCAAAGTTCAAAGAAATTCAGAGAAATTCAGGGAAATCAGACTGATTGGAATAGGAGAAACACGGGAGTTTGGCCCGTGTTTGTTGGACTGTTGCATCAGGTGTTAATTATTTGTAACGTGTGTTTCGTAAAAAAATCTGATAAACGAAAAATTGATGGGTTTGTCGGAAAGCGATCGCATTTCCAGACCGTCTATCTGTAAAATCAAAAATTGGCCTTGTCAGTTGAATTATGCTGAACAACATTTTCATTTTAGCGCACCGAGACGGTTTGCAGCCGTATTGTCAAGACAAGAACAACTTTTTCTTCGCATTATTATCCTTCAAATGTTACGTAACGGATAACGGCCTAGTTCGATCTGTTCTATCCACGTGTAAATTATTTATAACATCTGCCCTAGATAGCCTGAAAGAAACGAAATTGAAAGTTTGCTTTGCAGAAAATTCTCGGGAAAGAGAAATTCATCGATTTGTCGCAAAAACATTGTTTCTCCACTATTTATCCGCTTTGTTTTTCGTTTAAAAATCAATGCCAAGAGTTGAATTCGTAATTCCACCTTTTTAATTATATCGTATGCTTTTCGCTAAGTAAATCTGGATTTTAAGAACAGGAGAAAAATTAATTAAAAACGCGATATTTCGATATCGATTGTTTCGTCGATTAAAAATGGACTTAGGGGTGTCGAGCTAAATGATTACATTTTAATTGCTAATCGATAACAGGTTGCACTTTACACCTTGAGATCGTTTAATCAGTTACGTTAACCGTAAACAAGCTAACTGTATTTAGTTCTGAACCAGTGAACGGCTATTGTATTTTAAATTTTGTTCAGGGGTATGTTTGATAAATTAAATATCTCTACTAATATCTCTATGGTCTTTGGAATTCTTTTAAATAGCGCAGAGAACAGTGTTACAATCTTCCTAAAAATTATAATTAATTCCTTGCGAAATTTGAGGAAATGAAATATATCACTTATTAAAAAGAAGATAAGAAATAGAAATTGGATGTATCGTTTCTATTTCTTTTCTCCTTTTTCTTTTTACTTTAAAGTATTTATTCGTATTTTCCACGTCAAACATACTGCACAGTTCGCTATTTTATAGAAAAAAAAAAAAACTGTTTATCCTTACTCGGATTTCTTCTCGTCTATCACGCCAAAAGGTTGACCGTATAAAACGTTTATTAGCGCGAAATTAGCAAAGAAAAAAAGGTGTCAAGTATAAATCTACATATCATGTATAGCAAACACGAATGCATTCGTTCTTAAATGGAATTTTATTCGTGCATATAAATTACTTTATTAGTTATTTCCTTCTACGTCCCGACATATTATTCGGGATCCCAGTAGACTTAGGCGAAAAACTAAAATATTGCTATAAATATCGCGATGTCAAATATGTGTCTCGAGAAGCGAATAAAAAGACGATAAAAATTCCAAAACAGTTGAAAAACGAAATAAAAATATAAATTGTCTGGATGATTGTCTTTGGAGTGCCAGGTGTTAATACTGATAATATCGATCGTTTTTACACATTAATACCAGGAATTATTCAAGATATTATTAGTCACGAGTATTATTTGCTATAGATAAAATTTTAATATTTCTTAATCCAAGTGCTTATACCGATAAGAGGAAAAAGATATCGAGGATAATATCGATCGTTTGCAATTTTCAGTGAATGCCAGAAAGTGTTGGCAATATTATGATATCGGTAATATGAAACCTAGCAGCGACAAAGCCGATCGTTCTCAATGGAATTTGGATATGAAAAACCATGTAGAATATCATTGATCAGATGGCTGAAGGTGGGCTGAAGGAGCCTGTAGAGACACCGGTCTGTCAACTATGTATGTCTGGTGACTCGATGTGACTCGACGTGACTCGACGCGACTCGACGCGACACACCTGCCAAGTACCGTGCACAGTTGGACCAGAGTGAAAAGCTCCGCCGTATGACCGGTCTTCCTCTGGTAGACTAGTCTCCCGTTTGCTTTTTTCCCTTTGCCCGAGGAGAGAAACGAGTTTGGAAGAAGGATGAGCGATGCGTGATGCAACGAGAGGAGAACCGGTTGGACACGCGGTTTCCTCGTGCCTCTCAATTTGTCTGCTGGAGGATAGGCGCGAGGCAAACACGCCTCCTCGCCTCTCTTCGACTCTCCACGCTTCCTCGCAAACCGGACACTTTATGATTCCGTTCGAAATGGTACGACACCAGGCTCTCGGCAGTTCCCCTAATTTCTTTGTTTTCCTTTTTTTCCCTTTTCCGTCGATGCTGAACTGGTCCGACCGATGATGATCGATCGGCCTTCGGCAGAAAGCACGCCTCTTCCAACAGCTGAATTATTTTCCATCTTTTTTCTTCTTCTGTTTCTGTTTTTTCGTTGCCTTTTTATTTTCCACGCGGAATAGATAGCGATCTGTAAATATTCGTGCGTTTAATATGATCTTGGGTGCTTATTACGGTGATGATTTTTTTATTTTCGCTCCAGATTCGGTTTTCACGGTAATCTGAGACCCGGTTCTACGCGATTAATAGCGTTTTCAATGCTTATTCGGTCGTAAGATTTAGATATCATTTAGTTGCGATACACGAGTGAATATATTTTTGCTACCTAAATTTGGAATGGAAGAACGTTCACTGTCACGACTAGCATTCCAGAGTGAATATTCGCTTTTAGACCTGATATATCGATTCGTACTATTAATCCCTCCAACATCCGCGTGAACGATATATTCCAAAGTATTTTAGCGAACGACAGGCTGAATTTTTCGACTTTGCTAAGAAATTTTGTCTTCTAATCGTTTCCTGGTGGAAATAATAATCGAATCCTTGACAAAATTTCGAAATTTTCTGTCTCCAGTGGTCCTTTACATAATCATAGCCTCATCGAAAAGCGATTCGAAGCAGCGTAAAAGAACGAAACAAACGCAGCAATTAAACGACCATTGTTTCCTCGCTACTCTTTCGTAATAAAATAAATTTCCTTTGCACGCTATTCCAATCCTAATCGCGCTTACGTCTAAATAACATCCAATCAACGCAATGCAATCGTAATATTTTACGATCAACGTGTCATAGTATTTCGCGCGATAAATATCACGGAGGATTACGAAAGAGGCAAAGAATACGAAAATAAAAATAAAATATCGGTTTGAAAACAGAACACTGCGTTGACCTTCATAAATATCATGTAACTAGCAAGTTACTAGTTATAGAATTTTCTTTTTAAAATTTTATTCCAACTCTCGTATCTTCTTAATATACCATGATACGTACACCGATCGATTTCTTCCAACGATTGCTATTTTTTATATTCCAAAGCTATAATTAATTGCAAGATTTTCCCCCAGAACCATGAAAATTCCGATTACAGAGGACTAACGCTGATTTTCAGATCTATAATATCTATTAAAAGATCAGATGAATAGCCAAGTACAGTTACATTCCTACTTCGATCTGCAAGTAAATTATCGCGAAACGTTTAATTCCATTTCAACTACTTACACGTTTCCACAGAATCCGAGTAATTAAATAAATCAATTCATAAAAAACAATTCGAAACATATGTTATACGCCACTGCGACAAATTTAGTAGTACTATCATGATCACGGAATAAAGAAAACGTAACGTAACATGAAACTATAGTTAAGAGTTGCACGAATGTAAAAATTTACTTTCGGATTTTTCGTAAATAGATATAACGGAGCTCGCGTCGATCTTGGGTCGTATTTTTCAACGTAACAACGCAAACCTGTAAAAGAGAGAGACGACCACGGGTAGCCGACTACCTGTTTACGTTAACATTCCGTTGCGTAACAATGTGTCAGCAGCGTTGTTGGCACGTTGAAATCAGTCACTTTGAACGGATGTTCAAGGATATCTGGCGATTTTATTTCTCTCTTAAATCGTGCAAAACGCGTGCCACGGGCTTTTAAAGCCAGTTTCTCACCCTACCTCTGATCGCATTTCCAGAGAATAAATAATTCGACAAACGTGTTATTTCTGAATTTCATCCTTTCCACGGTACAGTTCGTGTTTAATAATTTTAATAATTCCGAAATTTCAAACGCAATAAATAATAACTTTGAAATTTTATAACGAAAAATTTGACGAATTAAAATTTAATGGAGGTGAATTTTATGTAAAAAGGAAAAAAGGAGGTAAAAATGCGGTAAAAAGAGAAACTGATAGCATACCCGTAGTTTTTATCTAGAGGCGTTTTTCAGTTTTCGGCTTTTTTATGAATACGTGATTCGTTAAACGCGTTATTTCTAAGCTGGAAATTCGGAATAATGCAATTAACGTTTAATACTTTTAAGTAAAAAAATTTCATAATTCAGAAATTTTTAACAAATTCAAATTTAGTAGAGATAAATTTGTTGCAAGGGAAACTAGACGAATGAAGAAAGTAAGCGACTTCGAGATAACGAAAAAATGAAAACTCTTAATATTTCAGAGTTAGTATCTAGAAATGTTGAAGCAATAAAATTTCACTTGAAACGAGACAGGTGATAATTTAGAAATTCTCCGATACGAAACGTATAGAAATAACAAAACTAGCCTCAACCTTGTAACACGTATAATTTTGATCACCTCGTTTTTAACTCCTTACGCTACGATAACGAGTCCAAGTCGTTATACTAAACCGTAAAAAGATTAGTTCCACTGGCGTTAGACTAAAATTATTATATTAGTTTGCCACGATCAAGTCACAGACACAATTTCCCCTTGAGAAATCAAAATTCCGTCACGATTATACCTTTTTTCCTTTTGCAACCTTACCCTGACGTCCCAAAATTCAAGGAAATTAAAGGAAGGAGAACACGAGTCTGCCATAAACAGCCCTCGATCGTTGAAAATACCGAAACATTGGTAAATTATGGTACGAGAAGGCGTAGAAAAGTTGGCAGCAACTATCCAGGTAAGAAACGGAGGGAAGAACATAGGCGTGGATTGTCCGAGCAGAGGGAGAATAGAGAATAGAGAAAGATGGAGTGGGAGTGGAGTGGAGCGGAGCGGCTAGTTCATTCAGTGCTATCGGCCCCAGACGCCTATCTCTGGCAATAACGGCCTCCATTGATGAAATTCTGAGGTCGGTAAACGAGCAACGGAGCTAGCCGCAAAACAACCATCGCGAGAGCACGCGTCGCACTCGGATTTATGGCGTTCGCCATTGCCTCCGGCTTGTCCCTCCGCTTTTTTTCCCCTCTTCGCGGACAGCTGTTGCTTCCTACCGTACATTACCTACCCTTCGCTATCGCCATCGTTCATCGATCCATCACAAATCGTTCTTTACTATCACGCCGATCTCGTCCTTGCCATTCCTCAACGATGCTTCTCCACCTTTGCCGAGTTTGCCAGATTTTTCGAAATAACCACAGAGGACCAAGACCATCGATTCCGACATCGATTTTTTAGATTTACCGATGGAAAACGAATCTAATATACGCGCGTTGCGAAATACACGTTTCTTAGAATTGCCGATGAAGAAGGAACTTTCAGCTATTTCACAGGATGATTTAATAGTTGAGAGTTACCGACGAAAACTGGATAACGAATTAAATAAGCGAACGATGTGGAAATGTGACAATTACGACACGAACATCAGGCATGTGCAACAACTGCAACGAGAATATCCTTGCGAAAGTGTGCAACGTGGGTTGCTCACACCTCCGACAACTTTTCTAGAACGTGTGTTTTCCGAAGCCTTGCTACTTTAATTCGCTTACTTTTGTCATTGCAATTAAATTTCAACGAACAACCTAATAATTCGATATTTCTTTTATTATTCTCGCTGGCGGTATTCGATATATTTTCACGGGCAAATTAGCGAATATGAGAATTACCGAGTTATTACGCGATTAAAATATAAATATTCTACCGCGTTTTTATTGTAATCCTCGAACGAGTAATAATCTGAATTTCCCTCGTAGTTGAAAGAAAGATATAAATAATAGCGTGATATCTGGTGCAATCGATGCCAACGTCGTTAGGTCCGTTTGTTTCGTCCAAGAGTGGTATGATAATACGAGCAGCGAATAAACTGGAAATTTTAATCGGGACTCGGGCAACTGGACGATATGGTAAATTCACGCGGAATGCTGAACTTGGAACAAAGACTATGGGGATTGTGAACTGGTTTGCCAAGTCAAGGGCACGAGCAACGCCCAACTATCGCATAGCTGCACGCAGCACCTTTGCCTACGGTCTATGCAAACTTTAGGCATCTTCTCCGATAGCTTTCCAGAGAAAATTCGAAAACTGCAACTGCTTTACCCAGATCCCGCGAATATTACCTTAATAACGATTAACGGGTATTAATAATTTACGAGAAATAGTCACGCTTTCGATTCGAATCTACTTGAGTAAAATTTCATTTTTCAAGTACCCTAAGTGACTATCTGCTATATTACAGACTAGGAATATTATCGAGAAACGAGAAGATCCAATGGTGTAATACGAAAATATTTGCACGTTAAAAATGTAATTAAATATCGCAATAAATAACGCAAATTTTTTAACGCAATCTTTCGGTGAGAAAAATATGCTCGCCACGAGTTCGATTAAAATTTCCTTCGCATTAACATCTCGCGTCTTTTAATTTATGTTCGACTCGTAGCTATAATCTACCCTACTCGGAAGAGATACTTTAGTCCTTACTAATGCCTAACCATTACTCATTGTCGCTGTTACTACAGTTATGACGAATCCTTAACCATTATCCTCAACTATTAAAAGGATATTTTGCAGCGAATTCTTCGATCGTTATTCATCGACATTAAAACAAACGTTCCGATTATGTAACGAAGCATTTACTACACCGACTTCCATTAGCTTGGTTTATCGGCACAAATTGCTCGGATTTCCATTATCCTAGTCCATCGGAATAATCTTATCTAAGTATGCTATTGCTTTCAAAATGGAATTACGTGGTTTTCACTTACCACCTGGACGAGATTACAAACTGGTCCGTATTTGTATCGTAAAATTACGTCATCTGGTGTTACTCACCTGGAACAAAAAAATAAACACTCGCGATTAGTGCGACGAAGTGAACGACATTGAGTACAATGCGTAGAATTCAGAGAATCGTCGGTGCAAATACAATGCATGTAGTAAAATACAGTGGTACTATTGCTATGTACGTATATATTTATAGCTATAGTTATTCCGACTATAAGTTATGGTTCCTATGACTATAATTTGCGTAATTAGCGATATTGAAAATTATAAAAACAGGATACATTTATGTTATAATTTAACGGTAATAATAGCAATAGGCGAATGAAGTGGAATTTGAAAACTATAATTACAGAGAATTAACTATGAAAACTTCCTAATACGTAGTTACATTTTCTTCGTTAATAGAATATCGTAATGCAAGAGAATATGAGGATGCGAGGTGAAGTATGGGCAATTTAGCGCGAATCTAACAATGTAACTATTCGCATAGCATAGTAATGTCGTCAGAGCAGAACCGTATAATGTGCCAGGTAGAGAGGTATGAGGTAATTAAAAACTCGAGGATGGTAAGAGCGTTGTTGCATGAACAAAGAAACCTGGCATTAGCAAATCAATGATTATGGATATCGAGAAGCATTTGCATAATTCAAAGATATTACGCTATGTGCATGTTCGGCAAAATATTTCTGGCTTAGGAATCAGATAAAATTAGAATATTTCGATAATTCATGGAACATTAGATTGAAAAGAAAAAAAAAAAAGAAAAAGTATGGAAACCGCGTGAAATTGATAGAAATGAGAAATACAAGAACGAGCCTTTCAGCATGGGATACGATTTATGTTTATTACAAACGTAGAATTAGTTCTGTTTTGTTACCGTGTAATCGACGCAAGACAATACTAGAACACCGTAATTTCGATTCGTATTACGGGTCGAATGCAAGCACCCGAATGCGTATATTTCAAACTTTGATACTCCTCTGGAAATTACGCTACCATTTATTACGTAATCAACCAAAGGCAATACTACCCAAAGACAACACGAGAAATCATAACTTGGACTTGGATAACTCCAGCGTCCCTAATATACATACATATTCTCAACTTGCAGGCCGTGGCAACCTCTCGTACTTAACATCAAACACGATATCGCTTTGACAAATAAGAAATAAAGACGAGTAACGAATGAGGAGAACGAGCGCGAACCCGGTGTGATGGAAAATAGTGTCAGGTATAAATGGCCAAGTTAAGCGGAGACATAAGTAAGGATTTGGTAAGGCCGGGTGGTAAGAGGTCGCGAGGAAAGGGGAATTATTTGAAAGGAACGAGAGCGACAGTGACAGGTGGAAGGCACCGCCTTGCCTCCCGATTTGCATGTGACCCAGGTCCCGGGCTAATCGTGAATGGTAGTCGGCCTCCGGATCGTTCTGCTGGCCGTTCACGAACGACAACCTTCCACGCCGTCTACAGGTTGTTCCATCACCGCCGGGCCAACCTTGTCTATCTATCTATTCTATCTACCGACACAAACTTCATATCGCCAGAGATACCGTTCGCGAAATTTCACCAACGCGCAACTTTATCTCTCGAGATATTTATTATATCTTCGGGACGTGATATTTTTTCAATTTGTTCCAAATAATCCGAGGCTTCGTGTTTTAATTTCTTTTCTTTCGCATCGTGGAATTATCAGCGTAGCATAGATAAGGTATCTCTGAAAATTTCCTATCGGTATTGTTATTACTAATTCAGACCGTTTGTAGGTTAAGCTTGAAATTGAAAAATTATCAAGCTCAATTTGAAGACGTTAAAATCGAATTCTGAAACGATAAAACGTATCCCCTCTGGTGAAATGGCGGTTCATTGGCAGTGATAGAACCTGTAGATCGAAACCTACGGCCCACCATAGTTTGGATAGTTAGGATGACAGCGATGCTGGAAACGCTAGGCTACGCCTGCTCGGCCTGGTCGGCCTCGCCGGCCTCACAATGGAAAATAACGTGTAATGCAATCGACGGCTTCGTTTCTATCGCCCACTGGCCGGGAATAATGGGCTGTACGGTGCTACACGGTGGTATACGGTGGTATATAGGATGGTAGAGGGAGAATAGGGAAGAATGGCGGCGGGGGCGAGGGCGCGTGACGCAAGGAGGTTGCTTCTCGACTTGGCCGGTGGAATGCGTTTCTCGATGACAATAAGCTATTAGTCACCGCTGCACACACCGCACGAAATAACATCCTGAGCATGGACTGACGTAACTCGGTGAACTTGGCTGACGGAACGGTGGCAGGGTAGGGGTTGCCGTTGATGCTGGTCATGGGCCATGGGGACCCCTTGTTAGCTTGCAACGACACGCTTCGGGGCCTCTGCTTCGAGTTTCTCCGAATCGCACGAGATTCCCACGGAATCTGCTTGGGTTTAGGCTATCGAAAACAGAAACGACTGGCAATGCGTTTTCTGCAAGAAAATCATTTTTCTTTCGAGGCTCTGCTAAAGTTAATCAAATTCTGCGACGTGCTAAAAAAAATTATTATATTTTTCGTTGTCGCGAGGGAAAGATATTATTCAAACTAGCTGGAATCGCGTTAGGTGTTATCAGTTTCTTATTTGACGATCTAAAGAAAAGGGGGGTCCACGCAGTACCGATGATTAAGTGCTAGATATTGGCTTTTTTTTTTTTGTAATTCCCGTGGCACACCGAAAGCTCGTTGCGACGGATCAGTATAGCTGAAGAAAAATCCAGCGTATTTACATTTCGCGGTTCCGTGATCTTATCTCGTGGATCTATCGTTTCGCCTGTTGCACGCCGGTCTATTTCAACGAATATTTTCGTTTAGCGTACACGGTTAGACTAGATATTCTTGCTACTATAAATTACAACCACCAAGTATTCGTAGCGAATTTTGAAAACGATCAGAGGCAGCAAAGGATATTTTTTCTCATGTTCGACGAGTGTTTGGCATATTTCCTGCTCGCCAATCGAATTAGTTACTCTCTATTAATTTCTCGCGATTAGGTTCAAATGTTATTACCGACTGGAACGTTTAATATCCTTGGATTTATTAATTAATATCGAAACGTGAAATAAATCCTATTTAGAATGGCGCAATTACCGCGCAGAACACGCGTACGCGTAGAATGTTTTGGCGAAAGGAAGAAAGTTGGAGGAAAAATGAATGAATATTTTGTTTGTAATTAGATGGAAAAAGCGAAAGAGAAAATATTGAAAATATGGTAATGGATCATTTACGTTCTTGGTGTACTATATCTGTTGAAGCGTGAAAATAAAGCTAGCTTGTTACCTTCTAAAACATTCTGCAGACATGCTATATTTCTGTGTACGTGTTTCCTCGTATCATTATATACCAGCCAGTGTGAAAATAGCCCAAGTTATAAACCTTCCAGCCCGAGATATTTCAAACTTTCCTTCTTGAACATTATAAAAAGTACGTATTTAACACGCTGTATAGTAATTCATTTTAGAAACTATCTCTCAAAAATAGTTCCGCTTCTTAATCTCGTACATTATTCGATCTAACGAATTATGTACAATCTCCAAATAGCAAATTAATACGTCGAATTCAATTACGAACGAAGAGAAACCTGATTTTAAATAATTTTACTCGTTATTTCTCGATTTATGGGCCAATTTATGGGTACTGTTATTAATTTTTGATACCGTGTATATAAATGATACGCTACTGTTAGCTATAATCATCGTCTCGATTAGGTCGTTGCATATTCAATGAACCACTTCAACCAATTCAACCATGTTTTTTATCGACACATGCCGTGCTTACTTCCTTTTTATACCTATTATTATTATAATCTGCTACTCGTATATAATGCTATATGTTATAACAAGGTCATAATAATTGTTCAATTGACATTACTATAGCGAAAGGGTTAAATTAACCTGTTAACTGGGTTGTGCCTTAATCAGAAACGTCTTTAGTTAAGGAATTAAAAGCTAACGAAGGTGAATCAGTTTTAGTTAGCTCCATTTTAATTCCTGCTAACCAACGTATAATTAATCTCTAAATTAAAGGCAAAGAAATATAAACCATATTAATTAGGTCATCTGATCGGAGACTCCTTTTCAATCGGAAAGCTAAATGACTCTGGACAAAATTACCCAAGAGCGAATTAACTTCTATGAAACGTTGCAAACGCGAACGCGAACGCGAACGCGACGATACGTGCAATAAATGAATCACTACACTCCGACTCGAGCCTAATTCGAACGAAAAAGATCCAAGTAAATCAGTTATCGGATCTAATCCTCATCCAGCTGTGAGCCAAAAAAATGTCCGTATAAATCATTCATTGCGCTAACGAGTCGTTGTACCTAACCTAATAAATTACTAGACCCAATCTAACGTCCAAACCTAATTGAAACGAAGAAGAAACGACATAAACAAATTATGATACTGGATAAAAATGTCACGATTCGAAGTATATCGTTACTAAGAGACAAATGAAAGCAACGGCCCCAGAGCAGCTTAAAGTAGCCGTTCGTGGAGACAAAAGGAGGTACCCTTGCTATTTTTCTCTCGAAACGATTAAAGATCAATACACCTTAACACAGCGATAATTCGTGACACATTTTAGCAAAACAAGTACACGCGCAATTCAAAATCTCTCATATATATGCACATAAATGACAGGAACTCCATATTGAATATTCATAGACGAAGGATATATCTACATAGCTCGGTTCATGTACCATCAGGGCTGATCGATGGTATCACGCTAAGACGCATGATAACGAGATTCATCACATGGTCCCTTTCCTCCCGCAATCGTGTCCAATGTTCCACGGATCGTGGAAAACTACGGTGCTCGCGTGTGGCGACACGGATGCAACAAATTCTCAGCTGCACCAGCCTCGCGGCTATATTAATTTCCGAATAATTCCTACCTCTAACCGGAGGTTTGCTTCTTTAACAGGACAGAACGTATTGCTCGAGATCTCTAGCTTCGAAACGGTTGGGAAAATTGGAATTACGTTCGCAGCTAAGTCGCAATGGATCATTTGGAAACTTTCTATTCGCGAAAGTGTCAGCGCCGAGGATTCTCCGAATTCTCAAGGAATTGAGAATTCCTAAATCCCTAAACCGTACAAGTGTCGATAATAATAAAGCTAACGTAGGAAACGACTGTATCGATATTTCAAGGAAAGTGTACGGCCAAAGAAGGAAAAGAATCGTAAAATTAAGAATAAGCAAGAAATTTGGAACAAACAATTCTACGCGTTAAATAAGACACGATGTTTTAGGGAGTCGTCGGGAAAATAGGCGAGTAACTGCATACGGATATCCGAGGAAATAAGTAATACGCAAAAAACGTTGATAATTATAAACTGGTAGCTGCTACGTCCATGTTGCGGTTCGTGGAGCGTTTTAATGCAGTTTCTCTAATTCGTAAGTTAACGTACGATCATATTTTTGGCACTAGATTAATTTCCTGGACTACTGACATATATTTAAGAACTAGGCTTAAAATTCGAATTTTTATTCACGTGCCGGTCAAGTATAATTAATTACATTTTCTAAGACTAAACCGCGATATTCTCCGAACCGAGTCAGTGGAATAGATAAAATACGTTTATTCAGGCCTGTACAAATATTTGTAAGATATTAACACGTTCTGTTTATTGATCCAATGACTATGCTGCTGGCCGTGTAAAAGTTTGAGTTTGCTTCGAAGTGCAAAGTTCATAGTTTAATGTACGGGAAAAACCAGAGTTATCTGTATTTCCCTCCTGTAAACATTGCAAGTTAAACGTTTTATTTAAGACGAATGTTCAAAGTTCCTATATATATAACGCTATGCTATACTACTATGCGCCGTATCTGTACGAGTAAAAGATCTGCTTAGAGATTAACGCTCTGTTGTATAACAGATGTTTAAAAATATGCATTCTGCGTGACAGACGTTCCCCGAAGTGGTCTTTTGTCGGAGAAAACCGTGCGATAAAATTCAATGTTTTCGCTCTACTATTCCTATTCGATAGCTCGTGGAGAAAAAATCGATTCCAAGACTGAATGGCAAGTAAACCTTCGTTGCCGGTTTACTTCCTAAACAACAACGCATAGTCTAGGAGCATCGATTAACGACTTCGTAAAGTCAGAGCAGTGTCTGGAAATAGCCATGACGAATGTGTACGCGTTACGCGTATGCGTATACCAACCGCGTGGTATGAAAAATCGACGAGAGAAAAAGCAGGAGGAAAGGCGAGAACAAAAGGTGTCCAGCTAGCTAAGGACGGCGATAAACTGGAAATCATCTCGGCGATACCCGAAATCTACGTGTAAACGATTTAGCCAGAGTTACGGCTCCGCTCTATCGAGCCAACAGCCCATGGTAACGCTACCAAATCCGCCTATTATACATCCATCTGCGAGGAGCCAATGACGCAACAGAGCAACATCCTCGACACACCCATGCAGGGGCTCGCGTAAATTACCAACTCGTGAAACTCCGATACAGATGCTACCAACACACCGGTCTCCTGATTTATAACCAGCCATGAACCTGTACTTTAATTAGCACCGAAAGATTCCGCGAGCCTACCGAGTGACCGGTGGCCCATCGATATCCTAATCGGACGATCGACCAGCAGACCTCTACGCTCTGAGAAGCTGCTCTGCTCGGATAACGATATTTCCAGCAGCCCTCTTCTTCCGTCCATCGCAACTTTTCACCCGAGAGGAGTAGCTGGTAACGGTAAGATCGGTGGCCGAAAATAGCCATAGCGGCGGGGCAGATCGACTTGCAGATTGCGTCCGCGGGTGAAATGATGAATTCCAGCTGGTAACGGGAAGTTTCCTTCCTTAACAGGACAGAACGCGCGACATTGTTCCGTTTTCGAGCTCCCCGGAGCACGGCCAGTCCCTCGTTAATTGATACCTTCATCACGTGCGCGAGCTAGCCGGCTATCCCCGGCTATCCCCGGCTATCCCCGGCTATCCCCGGCTATCCCCCCGGCTATCCCCCCGGCTATCCGGCTAGAGAACGGTCGAGCCGGCGTTCTGCTTTCTCTTCCCTCTGTTATCGTCCCGCATGCAGGTCGTTTGCTGAAAAGTCGGGTAACTTGTCACGCTCGATGGACATCTACATATGCCCCACAAACTGGAATAAATCGTTGAAAAGTCGAGCTGCACCGACACGCTTGGCATTTCGCATGCGGGATTATGAGAGTGGTCGTTGCGTCGAGGATTTAGCGTTAGCCGAGTGGTTAATTGGGGACGTTGCGCGCTCGGAATTTCAGACCTGCGTGTCATGTTTCTCGATAGCCTTGCCTTTTTCCTAACGTTCCCTCGTTCTCCATTTTTCCTCGCTTTTCCTTCTTCCGTTCGGGCCTTAGCGTTAGCTCGCTTTCAAACTGTCTTTCACAGTTGGGCGCGATATTGGCATTTTCACGATTTTTGCTCCTTCTATACAGAACTGCAATTGCAATTGGTATTAGCTCGAATATTTACCGTCACTCGACTATTTCGAGTTGGTCGTTCCGGTAAAATTTAGCGTCAATCGGGTATTTAATCAGGATTGTCCGAGTATCGGACGTGGAAGCTAGGTATGTCACTCGATGCTGTGATTCAGCTGTTTGAAAATCTTTCACGGATTTTCGCGAATAACGAAATAAGAGCAAACTATTCGGTTATTTGTCGATTATTTCTCGATTATAAATATTACCGTTGCGCAATGTTGCGCGGGTAAGAGGAAAAGTGCTACAACTGTTTACGACTCGTGGCGTACGGGTCAGATGGGTTGCTCGATGTATTTCCTACCTTTTTTTTAGATTAGCTCTCGAAATGTCTCGTATTTAACTAGAAATAGCGGTTTACGTATAACAATAATAACGATAAAAATAAAAATAAGAGAGTACGTAATGTACGCAGCACGGCGTACGTTATACGTGATACTTATTATGATAGAGAGTATAATAAAAAATAACGAAGGAGGAATGTATATCGAGTTATGCAACAGAGTATAGGACAAAGCAAAGTCTCGACGAAGCTGGTCGGGATTATATACAGATATCGAAGATCGGTAAGAAGAGCAACGAAATATCGTAAAAATCAGCCTGGTGTGTTATTCTAGACGTGTTGATGGAAATGAATAAGGAAGGATATGCGATATTATTGTCAAGATTGTAACGTTCGACTGTGAATAAGGTTTCACAGAAGACGAACAATTGTTATATGGATTTCGGTATTTCGATCGATGAAATACGAGAACGTATCGTTTTAATGCAAATATAAGAAAATTACATTCCTTATATTTTTCGTTTTAATAGAAACTTTCGATTGAAAGGCTTTCGATTAAAAAGAAGTTGAATCGTAGCAATTACGCGTTAGCGATTAAATTGAACTTGTTTGGTAACCTACGCTCATCTGTTCTATGATAATTATCGCTTGTACGTAGTCGTGCACGGCCGGCTACTATTCTATTTCGATAAAGCGTCTTTCGATGCGTTATTTGTTTTTCATTTTCGCCTATAAAAAGTTAGCAGTCGTACGTTGGAAATGCAAGCCAAACTGTTAGCGGAGTAAATATACACGTGTAAATATATCCACCACTTGGGATTACAATATTTTAATCCGCACGAAGTCGCCCGTGACGTCCACGGAATTACACGATTCCGCAAATAATAAGTGCCGTGTACATTGCCTCTGTACATCATAACGCTCTGTATTAAAACTCTGCTGCACGTTATATTTCAGAGACGGATAATGCTTATCGTTAATTCGCAACGATGCATTTAAAACGGACAACCTGAAAAACGACTGTATTATCGAGAAAGAATTTAAACGAAATTTCCCAAAAGCTACATTTCAGGTAATTCGATGGCAATCTCTTTCGACAATTTCATTAAATTCACCGAGTTATTTCTACGATTCGATTAATATATACGAATTATCATGTAAAAATTCAATCGTGAAATTATTTATATACCATAAATGCACGATTTATTCGTATTAATTAGTATTTTCTAAGAAGAAGGATTATACGGTGAATTTGAACGTTAACGACGCTAATAGTTATTTCAGGCAATGTAATGCAACGAGATGTCGTGTAACTGAGTTAGTACGAACAATGGCACGTTAAATGAACTAACTAGTTACACGATGTTCGCGATATGGATCTGATTCACTGATTAGCCCACGCCGTGTATGATAACGCACTAGATATACGAGCCTATGTACTAAACGCGAAACCGCGTTTAAAGCTGCACACCCCTCGGCCAATCCACATTCGCGCCTAATTCCAAATTACCAGTAAAACTAGCCCGATGAACAATCTCCCAAGTTTTACCTTCTTCGATCCTCTTCGATGCTCTCAGATCGACGCGTCTCTTAATCTCGCCGATTCGACATTTCCTCTCGATTATTTCAACCAACTTCCGTCAATTTGCTTACATTTTGACAATTTTTAAATTATACTCCGTCTTGTACGCTTTGCATATTTTCGTGGTAAAATTTAACGACATATTACGTAACGAATGGTTTGATAACGACATAAACGAAACTCGTAAGAAACTCCTCTATACTATAGAGGGAATATTAGAAGGATTACCCGGTGGATATTAGAGATGAAATCTCGCGTTGAAGAGTGTAATTCGAGCTTCGATAAACACGTGCTGTTGCTAGAACTGTCCGATCGACCCTGAGGATCGGTATCCGCGATCGAGTTATACGTCCTCGCCATTCCTTCTTTCTTCCTTAATAAGAGGAGCTGCTGCTCTCGACCGTGCGCGTGTTCGAATCTTCCACGGAGGGAACACATGCAGACTCGTTTAGAGGCCAACGACCACTTACGATCAGCTGAGACTAGGTCAGATGCAAATTAGACGAGACACGGCACATTCACCGTCTCGCCGCTCCTCTCTTAAGAATCGATTCCTCGGCTTTTCTCGAAACAGCGAATTTCGAAGAGGGATACGTTACACGTTGAAATCGCAACTCGTCATAGCTCGTTATCGCTTCTTTGCATTCTCGATTAGCATAAGCGAACGTTTCTCAACCCGTGGCACGATTGACGCGCAAGCTGACGTAAAAATACTCGGACTGTCGGGATGGGTAATATTTGCCGAAGGAAGGAGGAAGCAGTTCCCACGACGCTTCCAGATATCCCAATTACATTTCTTTTCCAACGAGCGATATTTCGCGTCGGAGCATCGGTATCTAGCAACCGCTACTTCCATTCCGTATAATCGATTTCTTCGACATGCTCGATAGTTTTCGAGAAGTTGCATGAAATTTTTGTCGATCGACTTGCTCGTTCGTCGATCGATTCGATCGATGATACGTATCGAAATAGTCAAAAGTCAAGGGGAAAATTGCGATATATTTCCCAGGGTCGAACGGCTGCTACGTGTACTTATCGGGCCACGGATCGGCCATTTTCTTCCAGGGGACAAGTACGCGAAGCGTTGAAAGGCCAACGGTGTCGGGCATTCAGGATCAGCTGAGCGAAGCGTTACGTGTAAATCAAGATTCGACCGCGCCTCGACATCGGCAATTTGCTTCTCGGTCGCGTTATATTGCAACGGGTCTGGAAAAGTCGGTCGTTGAAACCGGCGTTGCAGCATTGACCTCGGTCCTTGGCATTCGAGCCTGCACTCTCGATGTCGACCATTCGCGCCGCGGGTCATCGTCTTCCCGGACTTTTCGCTTCCTTCCTCCACAGCTCCGTCCTTCTTTACTTTCCTTCTTTACCCATATTTTCAACTTTTCTTATTACTACCGTTATTTATTATCACGTAACGCTAACTCGCAGTCGTAACCCAAGAATTTTTCCTCCAACTATTCCAACGACTCGATTTTTCATTTGTCTCGAGGAAAATGAAAAAGCCGAGCAACTGATTAGAAAAAAAATGCCCGGTGGAAGGAAAATGAAAAACGTTGATCCGTGGTTGCGGGAAAACACGGTTCGGAGAAGGATACCGGTGACTGGAGCAATTTCAATGGGGGTAGATAGGAGTTGGCGCGGAATTCGATGGAAGGGCAGCAGCGGGCTTTTCGGTGGCAATAAATGTCGCTTCTAAAACCCGTTCTCAGCCGGTCCACTGACACACTGACGTGGCTGCTAACACCGCCTCTCCCGAGGCGCTTTAACTTTCTCGCGCTCGTAAACACGCATTTTTACCGAAAAAATGCTCCGTGGGGCAACCGGTGTTTCGGAATAAGCAAACAGCTCGGTTTCCTCGGAATAACCAGGTAACGTCAAAACGCCGCTTTTTCCTCTCCCCTTCCGGCCCCCTACTAGCCCCCTAACGGCTCGTTTTGTCCGCAACGAAGGAAACCGGGCTGCAACTTCTCCACGAATGTTTTATGCGATGCACCGCTGCGCTCGCGAAACTTTACGACCGGCCTTCTTCTCGACGAAACTTTTACGGATCGTACCACGGCCCTAACTCTCCGTCTTATCGAGATGGAGCATTTCGGTCGCGTGAATTGCGGCCCAGTTATGCTAACTTTTTTACGCCAATTAGCGCTTATTTTTTTCTTTTTAGGCGCAGCGTGGCCGAGAGTGGCCAGTTGTACACCGGTGTTGTGGAATTTTAGCAAATTCGTTTGTGCTTCGACGATTAAAGTCTGCCACTTACTCGCCCGATTTCGCGGACCACCTAAGTACGCGCCAACGTAATTACCAGTATTTTAACGACTCTTTATTTTTGCAATCGCTGAAAATACGCGACTAGTTTTGCCAGAGACAATACCGATACGCATACTCTTTCAAATACTATCTATAACGTACTTTATATTTGGGCACGGAATACGTATTTACCCAACAACTGGTATTGTTGGGTAAATGGAAAGATTTTAACTTTGTTTCTTAATTATTTTTAGTTTACCGACCGTTCAGAGGACTATTATATTCGCAGAGTACGGTTAAGCGTTCTAGACAAGATTAAAACTATCGCGATCTAGAAATAGCCAGGAAAAACCTGCATAAAACTTTGAATTATTCCGAAAGATTGTAAAAAAAATTGTCAAGTATTTGCGGAACTGGCCCAACTATTCGCTCTGGCGCGATAAGAATCCGGGAATAACTAAAATCCCGCAACTATTCCCGAAAGTTGTCGAATTCTTCGTTCTTTCCTTCTAGAAATTCGCGAAGAAGCAAGAATTAGCAACTATTGCGAAACCGGCGGAGTGATTGCTGCTGGAGGAGGCATCCAAGTGGACAGTGCGGTTCACTAACGAGGTCAAGTTGGAAGAAGTATTCCGCGATGGTTTGCAAATGTGGCCGAGCACACCGGAGGCATGCAGTTTGTCCGGTATCGAGGTGGTATCGAGGTGGTATCGAGGTGGTATCGAGGTGGTGTCGAGGTGCTGTCGAGGTGCAACCGCGGCCTCGGTTTGCGCAATCCATTAACACGCCTCACCTCGCTTACTACCTCTCCCCTTTCAGATCACCTACCATTCCGTCCGTCGTTATACGGATAATAATACAATTTTCGAGGCTCGCATATCAGCCAGAAGCTTTCCAATCCTTCTTCCAACTTCTAGATCTCCACCGAGTTAGTCAAGGATGTACCAGTGAACATTGGCAATGGTGCATAGTGTCGGAGATTGCAGTGTTTTTATTAGCCGTGGAAGAAAGACGGTAATGAAAAGAGATGAAAAAAACGCGAGCGACGACGAGGAGAGGATCTGCATATAACCTCTGTGGATTCTGCCCGTCGCTCACCGTTCCGTTTCTACCTGTCTATCCGCTTAACCTAACCGCTTAGACCCAAAGGCTCGTTATGTAACTTCCCGCGTGCCAGCCTGTAAGGAAGTCAAGGATGTTTGAAAGTCTAGTCGTTACAGTATACTCTTCCCTTGGCATTCTTTGCGATTTTATGCCGGTTGCTCACTCTCCCTCCCGTCGATTGTTTTACACTTTTCTACCCCGAACGAGTATTCCTACTACCAGTGCCAGTCGTGTCATTCTCTGTTCGATAGACCCTCACCTTGTAATACCAACAATTCCTTAACCTTTCTCGCTCCAAAGCGTAGTCCACGTTCGAACCAACTGGTTTATCGTCAACGACATACTTCTTATATTAACATTTGCTGTATCAACGAAAAAATAAATGATTAAAGGAAATGAGAAGATTCACGCGAGAAAAGGAAATAGTAACAGCCTACTTGGTTGTTTCGTTAAAATTTCAATTTTTAGAGTAAAAGGTTTTTTTTTTTACGTGTAAAGTTAAAAAAAGGAAAAAAAGATAAATATTTCACATTTGGTAGTCGATATTTTTATCCTGAAACTGACACCGAAGATAACAGTTTTCCTTATCGCTTCAAACGCGATTCGTTACTTTTCCTACTGTGCGATACGTTCGATTTCAGTCTTTTTTTCTTACCAT
Source organism: Lasioglossum baleicum (assembly GCF_051020765.1). Classification (NCBI taxonomy): domain Eukaryota; kingdom Metazoa; phylum Arthropoda; class Insecta; order Hymenoptera; family Halictidae; genus Lasioglossum; species Lasioglossum baleicum. The sequence continues at coordinate 22,327 of NW_027470325.1, forward strand.
GTATATATTTAATGAATTCTAATAAATTCCTGCGATTTTCAAAAGAATTTTATTAAATAGCCTAAAACAATTGAATAAATCGTGCAATTTTGGGGAAATCCTACGTTTAAAAGGGCACTGGTGTTTTAAGGTTGGAGAAAAGGAGATCCATTTGAAATTATAAAAATAACGGATCTCTTATTCCCGAACTTAATAAATATGCATCGACTCGGCACTTGCGTCGAGACTGTATCGAAAACGACGATTTAAGTATTATCCAGTTGAAAGAGCGGTATATCTTTAGAGCTGAAGTTTCAAACGGTTGTTACGGTGCATAACTCAAGTTTCTTTATAGTCGAGTTTTACGATCTATTTCTTAAGATTTTACACCGGAAAGCCGCTTTTCGCGTGGAAGAACTTCCAATTCCTACCGATACGATTAATTCGAGGAATTATACCGCGTAATCAGTGCTGTGAGATATCATCGAAATGTTCATCGGGTTAAGCTTGAAACGATGATTTCGTAATTTCATATTTTGCGCGAGAAATTGCCTAAGAACCACTCGAGTCGCTATAAATTTGAAATATCGCAGAAGCGAGCTGTTGCATTTGAAAGGCTTGACAAAGAGATCGTGTCATCGTAGCGAAAGGTTCATCGAGGGAACTTAATTGCATAGAAATTGAAATTGCGTGGCGCGTGGATAAACTCGAAAGGATTCGAGTTTTCGAGAATTCATTGCGAACCAAGCGCTGCCGCCTCCCCCCCCCCCCCTATTCTCTTGCATTTTACCGGAGAATTATGTTAATGCCTTTTGTACTTGGAGAGAAGAGCGTAGTAAACGGTTCGGTCGAAGATTAGATTTGAAAGGACGAGACGTTTAATTTGCGAGAAATGGCACTTGACACCTCTGCTGGCTGGCTCTTCTGACTGCATTAAAAAATACACCAAGGAATATCTTTGTTTGTCCAATGACAGTTGCGTCTCTGCCAGCTGTCGCCCGAGTTATCTTCGGGCAGATTAGGAGTTCTGTAGAAATCCTATCTTGATACAGCGTTTGTTATTTTTCTAAATAACACAACGATAAACGTGATATTTGAATTCGCGGTAAACGATTCTGTTCCATGTCTCCAGTTCCGATAAACAATTTTCTATTTTAGTCAACGCTTTCAAACGAAACGAAATATAATTTCAAGTTTGAAATATTACATTCTGCGTATATTCGAGTGGCGAACAATACAAGCGAATAATTATCGATAGAACTGTTCTCGTTTCAATCATCCCCGAATAATAAATCTACGAATATGTATATACAGGATTGCGAAGAAAAATCTATACGCCTGACACGTTGGAAAATATTACAATCAGGAATTATTCGCGAAATTAAACGACGAAACATTTATTCGAATAATAAACTCCCCTAAATAATTTCAAACGTATCGTGTTTACGTATTACGCATATAAACTTTGTATAAATTACCGACTTTTTATATCGTATATTTTTATCCACCATTCCTCGAGTGTTTCATCGAGACAATTTCTAATTCAATTTCCAATTGAATTTCCGCTTAATTGGAAGAACGGGGAAAGAGAAAAGAATGGTTAGCTAACCAACTAACGAACAAACCGCGTCAATTTATCAAGGAATGTGTCCTGAGGAACATGAACGCCGTATCGGACAAGCATAAACCTGAAACGTTACTCAAGACCACTTCCTCGTTTTCTAAATAATCGACTGGCTATCGATAGCAGTTCGCCGACAATGCTTTGTTTAATTACCCCAGCACGAGACTGATATTTCCTGATGATGACTCATCGGAGGTTAGTCGAGTTCTCAGAGCCGATTAACTGCGATAAATCATCTCACGTTGCGCCGTAACTCGACGCTGCTCCTCTCTCTACATACCAGACTAGTCAGTCAATGTTTGCTCAGGATATCCCTGCGATACTCCTTCGTCTGAAATAAGCTTTATATCGCGCCACAACCACCTACCGCGTTTCCCATTTTCCTTAGATCACCGTTACGCCTAGTATCTCCACTCATGCCACCGATGATGCACCAAATCTTCCATGCATTCCTACCTTCTTCTTTCCGTCTAGACCATAGAATTTCTGAAATATCGTTCGAACAAACTATTCTTTTCCGAACTGTCTTTCGCAACAATTCCTATAATACGTTGTTCCGTTGTAATAGATGTTCCTTTTAGCGATATATTCGATAACGCTACAAGAAAGTTTGGCACCAAAGTAAGTAAACTATCTTTCAATCTGAATTCTAAAACTAGTTCCGAACATGCAGAAACTCGGAGATGTTCTATACTCGGCTATCAACAATGATGCTTCATCGAATTATTTCGATCCTGGGTATACATGATTCACGAAGTTCCAGGATTAATCCCTTCTAGAAGATGGTATCAATTAGTAACCTGTCTCGAGTTAATTTACGCCAGGTTCTATATTTACCTAACCGTAGATAGAACGTAAATGCGAATTTAAAATATCCTCTTTGTTCGATATATCGTAACGTAGTATCCGAGTCAATTTTGACAAAAAACTTCGCGTATAAAATATGCCATTCGACATTAGATCTCCAAAATTATTTTCCAGTTAGCCGAATTTATAACGCGACACGGATTATTAGATTTCATTTTGGAGATGTCTATAGAATTTGAAATAGTATCACAGAAATCTATAGTTCATAGAACGTAATAACGTTCGCTCGTTGCGAAGAAGAAAGGAGAAAGGTGCTTGATGATTGTTAGATGAGACCGGAATGATTAATGGGTCTGAGGTCTATCTTTGTTAAGAATGTTGATTTCTCGAGATACTGAAAAAAGAAGAAAAAAAGAAGAAAAAGAGAAAGAGAGAAAAGAAAAGAACGTGTATCGAATGTTAGAGTGATTCATAAGTTCTTGTCTAGCTGATGCACGAAGATTATTTATGCTATAAAAATTTGTATGCTAAATTGTATTCTTCGAAATAAACACCACTGCATTCTGCACTGTTGATTCATCTCTCTGCTAAGAGTGTTAATCACAGTCGAGTGATTCTAACCAACTAAGCTCATCCTAGAGGCGATAGTGGAAAAAAAGAAAAAATTGAAAACGCATCCAATTCGCATCTGGATTATTTGAGGCATTTCGAAACGTTGTTGATGACCAATCGGATTAAAAAGATTCGCGGCACGGAAAGAGCTAACGATACTCTGAATCTACACAGCTAGAACGTAAAGGCGTATGTAATATCCTAACCTGACTTAACTCTGAAACCCAACTCATCGACATACGCACGTGTTTATCAACTGGCGTTATAACGCAGGAGCGATAATCTGTATACCAAGGCAGTTAGAGAGGAACGATATCGAGCAGACACGAAGCAGACACGCGTAGATAGCCTACAATTATGCTAGGGTTTTTTGAACCCTACTCTGACCATCGTAGTAGAATAAACCGAGAAGATCGGTCAATTCGAGGTACAAAGAAAACGCACCCTAACATTACCCTTATTAAAATGTCCCCTTTAAGCTCTTCCTACTACTTCTTACGCGCATTACCATACTGGACACGCGAGATCCTTAAGATTACAACCACCCATCGCTTATAAATAATTAAATATCGTTTTTAACCGTTCGTAAATAATTCATAAACGCCTGTATCGAAGGGGCGTTCGAACGAAATTACCGACAGCAGCCGAAACGAATGGCGAGAAGAAGGGTAAAACGACTGTAGAGAGAGGAATAGCGGCGAAAGAATACTAGAATAGCTACGTAGTATTCTTCGTTCCTCGTCGATTTTCTACTCCTCGATTATCTATCATCTATCACCCATTATCTCGACTCATCGTCCATCTATGCGCAGGCGTATCTACGCGTATATCATCCATAGAATGTTTTAATAAGAAGATTTAATCAACTGCGCTGGTGAATTCACGCACGGCTCGCTTCACGGCCTTGGCGAGCAGGCTTTGTTATACCTCTTCGAAGATACGCCACGTTCGCAATAATAATATGTACCTAGATGACGCATCGCGAGTGGTTGGCTTGGCGACCAACAACGCGCGTTCCAGAGAAACGAAAGAAAATGGAAACGGGAGGAAGGAACAGCTTTTCTTTGCATGTCGGCAACCAGAATTCCGCGATACCGGCTTTCCTCTGACTTATTTAATCCGAGTGCAAAGCAACGTGGAGGCGGGATTGTTGGTTAATGCACCAGTTGGCTAAGTCGGGGAAATCGTAGGTGTAGGTGGCGTAGCTGGACGATAATAATTGCAAGACAGGTTGCTAACTCTATGGATGGAATTGGCACGCGTGAAGCTAAGCGTTCTGATTTAATCTTTAAATTCTCTCTGTATTCAGCACGCAATTAATGTTAACTGTGTGTAAAATTGAGGCGGGAATTTAGACATACGTAGCGGGTTTACCGACGATACAGGTCAGTTTACGTTATTTGCCATGGGTATTAAATTGCCTGTAAAATGAAATTACAACAAGCAGTTAAGAAGAAACTATTCCGTAGAAAGCAATTAGTCAAATACACGACGCGTGGTAAAATTGACGGAATATTAAGAAAATATTAAACAAAAAGATGTTCCTAGCGGTGATAACTCCAAATATAAGAGAGTCAAACTAATTACAAGGAATTTCGATATTTCGTACGGCTGCTGAGAAAAAGGTAGCTAAAGTTAGCTCAATGGACACTGGTCCTTCTGTAAAGAAAAATTCCCCGGCAAAGCCCTGTAATACCTTTCTGCGTTTCAGTATTTCAATAATTTCTAGCAACAAGCAAGTAGAAGAGTACACTGTGAAAATGAAAGAATCCGAAAAGTAGATAGCGATACTAATGGCTCCACAAATTCAGAGTGCCTATATGGCCCCGAAAGCTCTCCTAAGCCGGCAACAGCAAGTGTAGACAAAAGACAAAAAGAATGTGCAAGGAGCTTTAAAAACCGGGGATTATTTATACGGTACCGTTACGAGTGGCTCGAAATATCAGGAAATAAATCAACGGAACAATGAACGTGTACAGAGGCGAATCGAATCGATGCCTGCCCGCTGATATTCTTCGTTAAAGCTCCGTTCTAACGTTATGGCCATTGTTGTGATTATTTTTCCCCGATGGAAAGACCATTCCTTATCGACCGAGCGACGCTTGCTTTTCACACGATTATCGAGGAATAAACTTCGCTTTGCCCCTTTTGATTAATGCTGCCTCCGAACAGCAGGCATCGGTGTTCGCGTTGGAATGCAAACGCGTGATCAGAATGACCACCATCTACCAACACCGATACCTCCATATTTTTATCCAACCACCGAAAAAATCAAACAAACTGGAATTCTTCGCGAACCTAACTTTTCATCCACACGATACAGTCTGTATTTTCATGAATTATTAGAACAACTGTCAAGTCTGATCGTCTCTAAAGAGGACGATTTCTTTTTTTACTCTACAACGCTGTATATAATTCCAACTGTGACTTATATCCGCGAAGCAAGAAATTCATAGAGATCGTTAATTTCTATATACTCACGGCCCTGATTACAAATTTCAACGATAAAACTCGCTGTATTAACCCGTGAATTAAACCGCGACGTGTCTACCGCGTCGTGAATTTTTCATACTGAAACAAAACATGGTACTTTCCCCACGCCAGTAAAGCTGTACTTAACACGTTTCAACGCGAGTGAAATTCCTACGAATTAAACAAATTTTTCCACTTTTACTCTGAACGAAATAAACATATCATGGCTACTTAAAATTAGACGCTTCGATAATTTATCATTTTTCATAATTAAATTAAAGATATTTGGATATTAACTAACATGGCGTCACGCGAGCCAACGAGTGTTCGAGATAAAGATAAACCAAGAAGAAGAAGAAGAAGAAGAAGAAGAAGAAGAAGAAGAAGAAGAAGAAGCAGCAGATCTAAAAAGAAACTCGTGGCGGTCTGATTCGTTAAACAATGCTGTAATTCGAGAAAATTAGCGAATATTCGTTAAAGCAGCGGCGAAAATGGCGTAACGCGATAAAACGGTTGCGTTTAGCCTTCGAAATCGTTCAGCGAGATTGACGTGGCGTCCTCGCGACGTAGTCTTATTTGGAAGCATAGTGGTACCAGTAGCATATTCAGTTACTAACTTGTGAAACGCGTTGAAACGACTCTGCCTCGTGGCTAGACGTGCGTGAAATGAGAACTGCTTGGGCATTAATTAACCATGCTATAATTAACACGATGCTCACGTGCTTTCCTTTCGTTTTGTTTTTCTTCGTTTCTTCGACTTTGGACGGCACGCGGAGGAAACGGGGACGTGCAATTCATTTCGCGAAAGTAATTCGAAAGCATCGCTAGGGAATTTTGTAGAACAGGATACATCGGATTGCGAATGATTAGATTTTTGGATCTTCTCCAAATAACAGGACAGACGAGACAGAGGCTCATCCATAGGGGACTTGCAACAACGATAACGAGTTTTCCAGTTACTCGAAATACCGATTATCAATATACTAAAGCTATCGAGACCTGTTTTAGATATCGAACACCGATAATTGTACTATTAAATGGCAATATACGCGCGAGGTGGAATGTCAAGATTTTGGCTCATACGAAATGTCCATTACTCGAATAACTATTAGGAGGTAAGATCGGCAAGGGGTATCATTGATCATAAATAATGGCCGGGAGCATTTGTCCGTTCAGCCTTCCCCCTTTATACAAAACATGCGAGAAATTCTTTGCAACTACATTCGTCTTTATAACGATATTACATAGGAGGGAATAATAACTGTCTAATATGTATGCATTACTTTAATCGCATCCCATCAACCTTTTTTATGCATACTAAAAAAGCATTTAAAATAATCATATAATATATATGTATTATATCACAGGATGTAACACAGATTGATCTACTTATGCAGTCGATAATAACTCGTGTGCGTGATTTATACTTGACCCTGCTTTTTTCTTTCCTTTTTATAAAGGTAATCGAAGATTTCCTCGGTAATTTGGCATTTTTTTAGTAAATTCTCTTTTTCCACCTTAACGTACCTTAATACAGTAAATATTCGAAACACGATTGCATCGTTTAAATAATATAAATCGCTGCACTGAATATATAATACATTTTAATGGGCCAACTGAAATATCAATACTGGATAATACGATGATTCCCAGCGTTCCGATATTTATATTCATCGAATATGCTCTTCCTTTTATTTCGCTATCACTCGAGTTTCTAGCAAATATAATCGCGATAACTTGGCGCTATAAAAACTACGCCGACACTTCCTAATCCACCTTTCAATCCTAAGCAATCAACTGGCACATAAATGTGACATTTGATACGCAATAAACTACGCCAAATTGCTTACAATAAACGACCAATAAAGAATAATTTACTTAACGAAATAGCAATTTAGAGAGCCGAGATGGTAAAGTAAGATGTAAATGTCTGAGAAAAAAAAAATAGAACCATCTGTTTTTCGACAAATAAGGACGTAAATTCTTTGCTTGGAAAGGTCTGGCGAATTAAATACAGTGGAAGTAATATAATTTATTTCTCGCTATAAAATAGAGCCAAAGTGCCAAAAATACGGAACACATGCGTTTTCTGTTCGCGATAAAAGTCTTTACTGCTGGCACTTGAGCTATTTACCATTTCAACTCCACCATTGCATTAATCACTCTTGACTTCTATTCGCGACGTAAAGTCGATTACGAGAATATTCGGACACACGCGTAATTTAACGTTTACAAAACAAAGAATGTACTACTACGTTACGCTAGAGCATAGCTAACACGTTGATCGCCAAGAAAGCTTTGGCGAAAGTTCACTGGAGCCAAAATAAAACTTGGAATCTAGCGTTAGATAAATACCGAACATTTACATATTCAAAACCTGGGCAGTTTTATTGAATTACACGCGTACTTGTTCCGAAATCGAACGCGAGCAAATTTATTGGCTATATCGATCAACCGGAGCGATTTATCTACACGAGTAAGTTGCAACGTTGAAGTATTTCTTCGTTCGGCTTAATATATTAGCGACAACGCGACAATCGACATTAAAATTTCAGCTCGCGTTGTAATAAGCGATACGACACGATAATCACGGTTTTAAATAATCGGCCGGTTTCGAGCTAACGGAATCGATTTTCACCGAGTAAACGCGGAACAAAGCAAGATGTTTGTCCACCGTGTAATTGTGTGCAAAGTTGTTTGCCGGGTACTGCCTGAGATTATTATCGTTGTCGGTAAGGATTCCATGGAACTTCTTATCAGGGACTACTCTTTCTGTTTCAGCGACGCCAGGAATATGCGTGATTAACGCGAAATCACTATTGACACTGAAAATGTCAATATCAGACCGATATATCGAATTCTTATTATCAATTCTATAGTTACCTATTGAATTTTCTTATTATCGTATTGTTAGATTTCTAACTATGCGTTTAATTTTGTTCAACTGGATTATTATTCGCGTATCATTAACCAGTAGGTTCTAATAGCAAACTACTTATATTTCGAAGGACGATCGTTAAACCTGTTATCATTGTCACGTTTTACGTTACATTTTTTTCGAGTAGTGCAAATAGATATCGGTTTGAAGGACGGACAAATTATACGATTCGTTATATGCCATTTAAAGTTATCTCGCACTTAAGCGTGCGAATAATTATCCTTCGACGAAAGAGAAAAACGAAGAAATTTTCCTTTTCCAAAAAATTAATAAATACCAAAATTGCAAAGACACTGTATATTCGAACGTAGGTTGTTAAGTTTAACGGTAACCAAAGATACGATGTATTATACTTGAAAGTGCTTCGTTATCACGAGTGGACAGTTGATTACGCCATTAGTCAGAAGGCTGCATAGCCATATTTAAATACAACTGCTGAATTTTATAAGATTTCGACCAACCGGGTCATAGACCTTTAAACCGTATTCTTAATTACTATATTTATACAGGAGTTGGAAGTAATTGCTAAATGGCATTGGGTTTACCTTGACTCGGCCTATTCTGCCTCTGATCGATTTCTGGCCTAGATTACGTAAATTGTGAACGCCATAAGCAGTCCGACGTAATACTTTAATTAATTCTAACATGGTATCATTGACGAGCTGCCGCCGATTTTTCAATCCGAGATAATTAAAATCCGTAATACGACGATGTTACAATGGAATATTTATCAGGACAGATCAGTTGCTTCGGTAATTACGTAAATATATCATATTACACCAAGTTGGCGGAAAATAAATAACTGGCTGACCTAGAAAATATCGGTAGGATATTCCAAACTCTCTTAAATTTTGTATCTTATCGAGAAACACGCGTGTCAACGACGAATTAACGACTACCATCAGGGTCCATTGCTACCACGGCGCAAACGGTTTAATAACTACTAAATACGTGCCCGCGAAAATTTTAAATGCTTGGAAATACGAGCTAGAAAATTTATCTACCGACGAATTTTCCTCTGTGCTCGGTCGTGTTTCAAAACAAATTGCGATGTACATTACGCAGATCATAAACGTCATAAGCGACTGTTTGTAATGACGATCATTAGAACTAGTCTACATTTCTGAAATATTAACCCTCCATCATCAGCTCGATGATACAGTAACGCTACAAACTCTAAAGAAATACTATTTCCTTTTAATTTAGATATACGTACGTAGTATTTATATATTTTCGCGATAAAATGAAAATTTCAGAAATATATCGTTTCGCATCTATAAAATATATTCTATATAGTCTTCATAAATGGAGGATGAGAGGGAAAAAATATCGAATACCCATAGCGGAGAAATATATTTTACTTCCAACATCGTTGCAAAACTGCATGCGCTACTCTAGCACGGAAAGTTGAAGGCGAGACCTTGTTACTAGCAGCGTTAAATCAAATTTCTAATCTTCAATGACTCTTTTGGTAAATTTAACTTTCCTACCTCTCCCTGCCTCTTTCTCTCTGTTTTTTTTTTTTTAAACAAACGAGAATGACGTTTGTACCCAGGAAGTTAATTTATGAAAAGAAAAAAAGAAATGTCAACTGGCTGGTGAACAGGGATTGTTCACGTCGGCCAAACTCGGGGATACCTTTATTTTATTAATAGCGATGTCTCAGGCGGTATACGCAAACGCTGCCGCGTATATTTATGCAGAAACGTATTTATTCGTTCTATTGAACCAACTACTCCCGACACCGACATTCGTAACGTCATCATCTTGGACGGTGCTAACGCCTTGATCGATCGATCTATAGATCTCTTAGTTCTGCAGAGACAATACTTGTGAAGCGCTGCAAAGGCAACGTGGAAATAATATTCCAACTCGCGTAAACGTATGTATCCGTGATTTTGAATTTCTACAAATGGTACTCGAAAGGAAAGGACTAATTATCGTTAAGAGTTGTATATTTTACGTTATTGCTACTGTAAGCTGGAGAGCTTACTCGCTGCTGGTTGATAGCTTTATTCCAGCGCGAAGTATTAGCTCGTCTACCTGTGTCTGTTTGCAAGTAATTACCATTTATCCACTGGTAGAGTAGCGCGTTAACGATTATTTTACGTCATTAACCTTTTCTCCATTGGGCTAATTTCTTAACGAGTTAGCTCTACGGATTAATTTCGTAACAGTGGATCGAGGAGAGATTTTGTTCTGGAAAACGAGTTACGGTTATCTGCACTTTTTTCTCGTTAGGGTAATTTACCGTGCAGCGTTGAGATGTGTACGCGGGTAATCATATAGTCTGTAAATGTTTGGATGCAGAGATAGATAGGAATATTTTTGTTATTCAACGTGTTAATAGAGTGGTAGAAAAAAATATGTATTTTATGGAAATGGGATGCGATGAAATTACAGATCGGGAGGATGAAAAATTTTTCAAAGAAAATACGCTGCTGGTAGCTCTAACGCGAAGAATCGCGTCTAAGAAAGGAAGGAAAAACTTGCTGCAAGAACAGTCCCTGATAGTACTAGAACACCCGGTTACTCGGACCAAGGTAATACGAAGGTAATACGAAGGTAATACGAAGGGAGAATAGCGAAACTGATCGCATCCCGAGATGGAATATAGAAAACGTATTAACGCCTTGTTAGCAAAGGATAAGATCTTTTCGATTTACGTAAACAACGTTATAAATCCTCGACTTAACGGTGACTGATAAAGCGCGCGCGGTTCTATTATTCAGCCGGTAGATAGAAACACCGATGTGTATAAAACAGATATTAGAAGCGGGGAGGACAGATGGAAGTTATAGTCCGTTACCGAGGATAAAAAACGGCCACTGCTGGCTGCGAATACAAATGCAGGTGAATAGACGCGTGCAAACGGATTATTCAGGCCGACAACGTGCGTTTTCAGAGCCTCGGCAACGTCTAAACTCGTCCAACGTTAACGTAAAATACCCGTATACTCGATACGGGTTTATTCGAAAAGTACACGAGCATTTCAATTACAACCGAGATAATTGGTTAAACCTCGGAGTCGAAGAATCTACCGTATACGAAATTAGGGTGCGTTGTAATAGGCATAATAAAACGAAAGTAAAAACAACGACCGAATTATTACCGTTCGATCGCTATTAAAGCTACGCAGTTGGAAGAAATGATTACAGGTTAAACTAGCTATACGCGTTGAGATTTGAATGGAAAGGAACGATACCTGGGACGGAATAAGGTGTATTTTTGCGGCTGTGGTGCCCAGTATGCTTGACTGATTGCGGGATAATGACTTTTCGATCCAAGGCTGGTCCCGGTATACTGTTTCCTGCTCTTCATCGCCATAGTTGTTTTTTTCCTACACGTGCACCGTGCGCGGGTAATTTGAAATTCCTCGCGACTCGCGGACGTTGCTGCGCACCACTCCAGCCTCCGGCAGAATCCAACTTCACAACTATCACTGCGAAAACATTCACCAACAACTAGCAGACCAACACGGTCAACTCTCGACCACGTGGATGTTTTTCTTTTCAGTCTACGCTCCTTCTCCCCCATGCTGACACGTGCAACCAGATGGACGTAACTTTGGTAAACGATCGAAGAACGGTTTATTTCTTCCGAATAAATTGCACGCGTAACCAGCTAGTAATCCGTGCTCGATTTTTCCGATTATTTTGCCGCAAATGAACCACAGTGTTACGTAATCGGAGGAACGAGGCTTACGCAATGCTTGTGTAGGAGAACGGTGACAACAATGATCGCGGATGGCAACGATGGCGCAAGGCTTGTTTCTCACACCGGCGACGTATCGACCTGCCCGGTCGTTCTGATCGCCAATGAAAATAAGACGGCCTGTCCCTGCGAACGGAAACGGAAACAACGTTTCTTCCATCGATTTCACGAGGATTCGACGACACGATCGATCGTCTAGAATAGCCTCGGCGTATCCGCTGGGATTTCACGCCGGCCGATCGCGTGCACTTTAATCTAGAACAAATACGCCGGAATAATGGACGGTGGACAAGCGGTCGGCGCGAAGATACCGTGACTCGAGCACTCGAAAATAGACGCGGTCCGCTGTTCCAGCAACTTTTCCTCGGCATGCCCGTGAACGAGGATGATAAGGCACGCGAGTGGCAACCACGATCCTTCTCTACCGCGCGATTCACCTTCCTCCATAAAAACTCTTCGCCGCTCCTCCGAGTTCTACTATCGACCACGCGATCGATCGACCGAATCATCGCTCGAGGGACGACACACGGTGCGATATCGATATACCTTCTCACCCGCGCACACGATCCTCCAAAGGTGTAACTGGCGCGCCGCGCGCGCCTATCGCGTCCACCGCGTGTGCTCGCCAGGCAAGCGCACCTTCTATATACCGCTCGGACGAGAAAACACGCGACCGTTCCGTTCCGTTCCGTTCCGTTCCGTTTCTCTCTACCGGTCGCCGTAGTCGCCGTACCAACCAACCAAACGGTAGGACTCGGTTCGTCGCTCGACACTCAACAAGTGAGAGAACCGGCGTTCGCCTCGAGCTTCCACCGCCACTCCGTTCCTCTCCGCTCCACTCCTCGCCGAGCTTCTCGCTTCTCGCTTCGTGCACGAAGAAGCACGAAACCGACTCCCTCTCCTCTCCTCTCCTCACCTCTCCGCCACGCCGCCTATCCCTTCTCTTCCCGCCGCTGGCCCCACTCCTCTTCCTGGTTTTCGCGCATCAAACGTTCAATTTCCGCTTATGAGCTTTACGCGAGCATGCAAGTCTACCTACCATTTAACTTCCTCTTGCCTTTGAATTATTTCCCAGACTTTATAACATTTCTCTCTTATTTTAACCGACGTATGCTTTCGGTCCACGCTTCTGACAACTCTTCTAACCTTGTTCAGAGGCTTACACCGATCAACCTACCAAACCATTTATCTAAACGACCGAGTCTTTCTTTTTGCCCTTGTCGAAAATTTACTTCCATATCGAATAACCGTTTAACCACACGAAACGCACGCATAAACGGATACAATTTATTTTCTTTCTAAATAAATACGAAACGAAATGTTTACGAATATAGAGAAATTATACAGATATAGATCACGTAAAGCGCGTTAAATTGATTTTTCCCATCTATATCGCGTTATCGTATATTTACAAAGTCAATCGATACATCGAAGCGTAAAATGACGCGATACTACTTACATTTATGGCAAAAACAGATTAGAAAAAAAAATTACTAAACAATATTCTCCGAATTATCTATTTTTGTTATCCTTCATTTCGACTCGTGAATCTATTATATACCGAAAGTCATACGTTTACATTTTATCTTGACTGTATTATTTCTAACGACTCGTATAATATCTAATATCGCAATGAATATTGAAATCGGATTTCCTTGAAGTCGGCTAATGTAAATGGCTTTAGATAAAAAGAAAGAAACATCGATACGCGTATATTTCTGTCTTTAGATACCGAAGATTTTACGTTGTAAACTTTCTTTCATAATTCGAGTAATTACATCGCTTTATTTAAGGTACGTCTGCCTGAAAAAATGACGCGTCATAATCTTTCTCTACCTTCTAAAATGTTCCTTCCAACTTTATAAAAGATAAATAAAATCCTAATTTACGTTCGTACATTTTTTGGTATCCACCTTTTACCCAAATTTAATTACTCCATTTCCCTCGGAAAATGTATCGATAAATTTGATCCTATCTAAATGTATTCAGCTGCGCAATTCAGGAATTTCAGGTAAATCCGTTTATCAATAAAATCTAAAATAGCGACAATCAAACGGATTCCGCGACGAACGATTTAGTTTGACGCATCGCGTCCAGGTTCCTTCAACGCTTTCGATCCCGTTCCCTCCCTAGCCGCGACAATTTACGAGATTAGATCACATCGCGTTTCTAACTTAATATGCTGCCCGCATTAAGAGCAGACCGAATGATCCGAGGAAAACAGCAGGGACCGATTGCGAGCCAACAGAAGATCGCACGACCGGCCAGAGACGCGCGCACGTGACTCTCTTCCTGCCGAGGACCATCCTCCGATACACGCAGGCCGCGTGTATTTTCCCTCTGACGAAAAAGAGGAAAAAAAAAAAAAAAGAGAGGAAAAGAAAGAGAAGAAGCTCTGCGTAGCTGTGCCTTGGACGCAGAGTGATGATGCACGACACGAGCGGATTGTCGGAACGAGCGAGGAGTATAGCTGGCGACATAACCTAAAAGTAGCATACTCTGCGTTCCCTTGCAAAACTTCGTCTCTCCTTCCGGCAATTTCCAAATTCGGTACGTGATCGGAATTTCGGACAACGGCGATTCTAACACGGTTTATTTTTCTCTCCCGTCTAATAATACGTCGCAACGGTCCTCCTTTCGAATAGGCAAAGAATTCTGGACACGATTCGAATTCGCGGAAACAATTTTACACGCGCATCCACGCTTAGAAGCGCGATTAGAATCGAACCGATCGAGAATATATCTGGAATTTCGATTTGCGAGAATCCGCGTGTTCGAGAGCGTGCTACCAACCGCCAATGATAAAATCAAATATTTGCCTCGTTTATATTTACCGTATCTCGTCATTACTGCTTCGGTCGATCTTGCAATTTGTATTATTAGATTTGCTTTCCCGTTTTTTCCTATTTAGCACCATGTTTGTAAAGATACGTTTTCATGTGACAGTAAAACGTGACTTTTTATCGCCATAACAGGAACTGACGCGCGTTTTACAGTCGTAAGAACTAAAAGCCGCTAGAGTTCGCTAATGCCAATTCCCTTGCCTAACATTGCGTATGCGCGCGCACGCGTTCGAATGTCAGTGCAGTATCGATAGCTCGAAAAAAAACCTGTTCTTCCGAGTTTAATACAACGGCTTAATAGAGACAAATTATTATCGTCTATGATTAGACTTGACACTTGAAAAACATCCAACGTAAACGTTTTGCGAATGTTTATTAGCAATGTGTCCTTTGGTGAATGCCTGGTTTTAAAGCGCAGCCTAATTTTAACTGATATTATATGTCGCTTTAATAAAGCAGAGTGACAGAGCTGGTATGAAAATAGGATACAGTGCGAACTATGATGTAGCGAGATCGTAAATTAAACCATTAGGAAGCAGCACTGACCGATGTTGCGCTCTGTTTTAGGGTTTTGTGCAACGAAAAGAGGGGCGCGTCCCCTTATGTTTCCACACTTTTCTAGTCGAAAAACGAACATCGATACTAGACGCGTTAATAAATTGGAAAATAAAGGACAATTGTAACCCGAGTAATATATCGTATGAAACATATACGCGGGATTAAATTAAAAACAAGGTTTCCGGCCCTTATCAGCTCGTATTTCTGTTAATTTACCTGGCTTGACACTCGAAGCACGTTTACTTCATTCTTGACTGATTTTTACCACCTCTGTCACGACCTCTGTCACGACCTCTGTCACGGTCTCTGTCATACTAGAGGTAAAGGAATGCGGAATAATAGAAATTGATATTATTGTCTGCAAGTGCCCAAAGGCATGCTACTTTACCTATCGATCGTTGAATTTCATTTTTTTTATTTCATTTCCGTCCAATTCTATTCTCTCTCGCAGTTTCAAATATTCCTTTTATTTATTTAATAACGTTATTTCCTTTGGAGCAGTCGAATTTTTCCACCGAGTCTTACATAAGCGATTACACGACGCGCGTAAAGGAGAAAAGAAAGATTACGAGATAACGATAATGAAATAATAAATCGTTTGCAGATATAGCAATTAAAAAAATTACGTTACATTAACGAGTACACCGAAGATTTCACACGGAATTCTTTATCGCGCAGAAATATCTGAAAGATTGATACGGAGGGAACGAGATGTACGAATTAATTACGTAACAAAATGTGTAATGGAAAAAACATAAGTATATGCAAATGCGTTTTTACTTTCAATGTGCCTGTGGTGTGACGTTGGACGAAGAGAAGTAATACAATTCGTATGCATTATATTCTCGATGGAACGATATTCGCATAAAAGAAGAAGAAAAAAATCACTTTGCTCGGTTAGGTAACGCGACGATGGAGATGGAAAACATTGATCCTTGGGAACGGATATTAGACGTACTAAATAGTGGGTGTTTTTTCGACGAAGCGAGATCAAACGCTTCTGTAAGCTGATGCAACCTCGTGCAATAACGGAAAAAAAGAAGAACGGAATTAGAATTCGGTATTTGTACCGAACGACGAAGACTATGCGAATAAGTTAGGCGTTACCAAGTTCATCCTTTCTCACTTGTAATATCGACACTGGACGCTTTACCTAGCGAGATCAAAGATTTGCACACGATATGATATCGAAAGAAGAAGTTTAAATTGAATTCTTTCCATTTCTCGAACAATTCATCCTAAGGCTGAAAGCACGTTGCTTTGGCTGCACACACGAGCACTACACTACTTGTTACATAAGTCGAAGATCGAACCTTCGATTATCTTGGATGAAAAAAATAGAAAACCATGCAAGTTCGTGTTCCTCCAAAATGCGTCGAAAAATATATTTTAATCGATCAATTACGAAAATAACGCTTTAGCCAATGTTCCCTGATAAATAGACAAAATTCCATTTAAAACTCCTTGCCGCTAAACGATTCGACGGTATCTGATTTACGAAGAAAGAGTGCGAATGGTAAACAAAGAGCTTAGCAATGGGCGATTTTACGAGGAAAGAGAACGCGGATTAATTAAAATCAAAAAATCTCAATTATCTTAAAACAAACGTTTATACGTCCTAAATTGTAAATGAAATCTCGTTTAATTATCCGAAGAAACATAAATCTCGGAGAAAAGCATTATTCTTGCCATGAACCGACACTGCGCGCGTTCGGTGTCTCTAATCGCGAGAAAGATAATTTAATTTCCTGTTCTTATTAAGCCGCGGCATGCGTCCCACGTGTTAAGAAGCAAATCGGCATCTCCGCGTTTCAGCGACCAACGAAAATTCCACGGTTCGAAAGAGGAATGAAAAGGGGTAATGAAAAGGGGGAACGAGGTAACCGGAGGAACAACGACACG